>NW_010161870.1:0-423 GCF_000695765.1 Mesitornis unicolor | reverse complement strand
CGAGATAGCTGAGAACTCATTAATACGAAGCAGAGATTCTTCTGAAAAATCATTAGCATACAACTCCTCCTATCTGGGCATGTGCCCTACGACCCTCTGGTGGTCTTCGTGTGGTCGTGGGGAGAAAGGCTCACAGTCTTCAGGATGAAGGCTCATTGTCTTCATTGCTGTAAACTGTTCACCTTTCTCCCAGAAGCAGATGTGTTTTGTCACTTATTCTGCTAATTGGGCATTATCAGCACTATTTCTCTCAACACCTTTGGCTACACAAACACAGGATTCCTGGACATTCCTAGATAGGGTTTGTAGGACAAAGGGGTTTCTGTTCAGTTGGGGATACCATTTATCTTCAAAGAATGGGCTTTGGCCTTCTGCTTATCTGGGGGATTGCCGAGTCTGCAACTGAGTTTCACAAAGGTCCTA
>NW_010161869.1:0-815 GCF_000695765.1 Mesitornis unicolor | reverse complement strand
CTGCTGAAGGACACATCTGGGATGTGAAAGACCAAAAACTGGGAAACATCATTACATTGGAACTTCCCAGGGCTGTCTCTGAGAGAACTGAAGATCTAGTCCTGCCAGAAGCTGAAGCAAACCCCACATGTCAGTGGGAGTTTTGAGTAGGATTTTCCCCGTGTCAGTGCTGAAGGACTCAGATCAGTTGCTGAAATGGTGAAATGCTGAACTTTTGGATTGCACTTGTAATTAGCAGACCTCAAAAGGCTCAACAGAGATGATTGTTTGTACACGTGTGGTGTTTTAGAGGTTAACAGAAGGCTTCTGGGTATGTATTTTTTTGCTTTGACACTGTAACTGATTATTAATATGTCTCTCATATGCAACTGGGGCTGCCAGCCCTGTTGCCTTGCAACGGATGCCTGGACGCTCACTATTTGCCACTTGAAGCTACTGCTGCAGGAGGGAGAAGCTGGGGTGTTCACCAGGGACACTTAATGATGTAATCTCATTACATCAGATGATGTCACAGTTGAGTGCCATGCCTTACCTCAATGCTCATAAGGCACCTCCAGCAGTTGGGAGAAAGGGAGAGGAGTGGGTGGTGTGTTTTGTGTCTTCGTCCTCCACGCAGCCTGACCTGCGTGTCTCTCTCTCAGGAAGATGGAAGTTTTAACCAGCCAGACCCAGCTCTTCGAGGTACAACAGCCTTTATAATTCAGTGTCAATTCCAGAACTGCTCTGTGACTATCCAGCCTAATTCTTATTTGTCAGGAGAGAAGCTTTGTGTTTGCCTGATATGCCAAACTGTGCTTCACAGGCTTGAAAGATTC
>NW_010161868.1:0-22178 GCF_000695765.1 Mesitornis unicolor | reverse complement strand
CTTCCAGCAAACATCAGGGAAGTTAAAATCGGAAACCGGAGGCATTAGCTCAGTCACATTCTTGCTCCCTTCAGTTGCCTTCACTGCAGTTTAATTTTTTCATTACAATTAAAATATCTGGATTTTGGACAGAACTTGAGTTTTCACAATCATTATTTTAATCTATCTTGCAAATATCTGTCACACGAACATAGAAAGTCATTAAACATCTGAAATAGCTTCCCAATTAAAGAACTGCTTGAAATAAAGGTTATCATCTGCATCTAGAGACAAAAATCATATACAAACTTAATTCACAGGACAGCATCATCAGTGCTTTTAACAAAGCCCTGCAGCTGGGAAGAAACAAAACCTAAAATATATTCATGGGCTCCTTACTCAGAACAAAGCCTTTCTACTCCAGAATGTAAATCTGCAGGTAGTATCTCAAAGTCAGTATTTTGCCAGTTGCAAGTTCACCACACAATGACTCTTAGGACAAATGGCTCAGTCAGGTGAACAGGAAGTCCTTAGCAGCGATCGACAGCTCTTTTAAAGTTTCTATTTGTTGTTTAAAACCAAGCAGAAAAAACCTGTGTTTTGGCGCTGGAAAGAAGGTCAAAGAACACTCTCATGTACGAAGATTAAGGGCTTTTATCCCCTTAATCTCCTCCCATGCAAAAGTATTGCAGGTAGGAAGAAATGACAGGATTCCAGCTGTGTGTGTGTGTGTGTGTACGTACTTCTTTAGGCAGGAAAAGGCAGGCAGTACACAACCCATTTCACAGCCAGTATTTCAGCTGCATCGCAGACTGCTTAGAAATTCTACCACACAGATAACAAAGAAACGGTGGCTGTCTGGGAGAGCTTCCTGCTGTAAACTGTCTGCAGCTGCCCCCTTGTGTATCACCTGCTACTCACTGTCAAATGCTAATAGTCTCCATCACCTCAGCCATGCACAAAATAGGACAACTGAAAATTATAGGCACGTGAACAGAGAGAAGGGGTTCTACATGCCCCAGAATACAGAAAAGGACCACTTGGGGGGGGCTGGGGGGCTGGGACAGAAAAAAAAAATGATACAAAAATTCCGTGGTCTTGTTTCTGTCACTTTTCCTTGTACATGCTTAAAAGAGGATAAAGACATGTAGAGGCACACACACTGGACATTTTTTGCTATAAACACATCAGGCAGTCTCCAGAGCATAAATGGACTGTTACTCCATTTCACCCATAGAGCTAAACAAAAAGGTCAGCTGCTTATGGATTTGTCTCACTGAACTCAAAAAGCTACAGTGAGTCATGTGTTCCTTACACTCACGCTGGAGTTGTCATAGTAATGATTTCTCCCTGTCATTTTTCAGTTTACTGCATGACTCCATGGTGAGGACTGTGCTTAGCTCAGCATGGGTAAGTGTGTGTGTGTATATATATATGTATATATATATGTATATGTATATATGTATATGTGTGTGTATATATATATGTGTACATATATATGTACATACAGTAGGGAAGAAATAGTGTACAAGTGTGTATGCATAGTAGGGAAGGGAATGGCAGCCTGTTACAATAGCATTAGGGTCCCTGAAAGAAGTGAGGCAGTTACTACAGCTACTATCAGCTAGCCCAAGGCACAAGAGAAAACCTATTTATAAGGCCACAATCAATCCATACACCCCCAAGGAAGGTAAAATACCTAATTTATACTCAGGTATGTTCTTACATACTCCAAAGTATAAGTGACTTGCTACTTGCCTTTAGGCATAATCTCATGATTCTCTTCAGCCTTTTGTAGGAGGCATATCAACTTCACAGACTGCTGAGGATGGTGGTAGCTGGTACAGCTGCACCTTCACTGTGGTTCATGGTCTTGCATTAGTTCACGTCTTAACTGAAAGGAAAACAGTGATACAGGGTCAAGACATTTTCTAGCATCATGTTTTTATTTACCCTGTACAGAATGACCTAGAAACAGCAGGCGGGCAGTTCCTTGCAGAAGCTGCAGCTATGGCATTAGCCCTTTCAGCAGTTTAATATGGTGCCATTGTCAGACTTTTCTTGTCTTAGCCCCTAAATTTCTCATCTTAGAATTTCCCAGACCAAAGTTAACCATCTCAAAATATATACCCTGGGTATAACTGTTCTTCAGAAAAAAAGGAACTTCAGATAGGTTTGTCTGAAGCCAGCTTTTGACCAAAGGAAAGCACTTAACCAATGTAAATTCCCTCAAGATCAGCAGCACACAATTATTCTGTAGGTTTCCTCACATGAAGCTGTCTGAGTTTAACACTAAAATAAATTCCACAGTGAGGGCTTGCTGCTCACAATTGGTTTTAGACTGAGCATTACTATGAAACTCCCACAACAGAGACTCATCTGTCCATTAAAAAAAATAAGTATTCGATTTTCTCTCACTAACTCTGCTTGCTTTTAACTGAAATGGCTGTGAGACTTCTGTGTCAAAAAAAGAAAATGTAAGCAAACATAAGGAAAATGGGTTTTGTTACTGAAAAATAGAATCATACATTTCAGGAAATGAAAAGGTCTTCTGGGTCATATGGTTTATACCCCTAGAGAACATGATGGTTGCTGGATGGTGTCTAATGTGTTTTCAATGATTTTATTTTTTTAATACTCCAGAGTAACAGTATCTCATCCAACCACCCATGATAAATTCCTCTTTGCCCACTTAATTTACTGCACCATCAGAAACCTTTTCTTAGTACCTGCAAACTTTCCCTTCATTTACTATGTAATCTTAAAAATAATGTAAATAAAGTTGCTTTCTTTTCTGATTGTAACCTATATTCTGACTTCAATATTACAGTGGAAGCCACACCAAGCAGCTTGCATGTTTTTCACATGAGAGTATTTGGGATCTGGACTTCACGAACTGTGCTGTAGCTTGGTACAATAAGTGGAACTTTGGTGCATTCTTTTCAGAAGGACGAGCAATCACAGACTTATTCAAGCACATTACTGAACGAATTCACCCCAAAGTTACTTATTTAATTTTGCGTAACCATTTTCAAAATATTAGTTTGTAGTTTTCCTGTCATCCTCATTAAAAAAAGTTTCCCTAAACGCCAAATGTTGCAGACAAGCAAGATTTAAGAGTAGTATCCAAAGCCAGACAGTTTTAATTTGGCTGTTCTGAAAGATTTAGCAGCTGCACACTGGCAATTTATTTCACAGGTGATCACTGGTTCATAAACTGAAACCTACAGTCAGCAATTAATCCAGTCAATAATTCCTAATCATGGTACAAGAAGAGGTAAGAATAGAAAAGGTGTCATTAGTTAGGTTAGGTTAACATGTCAGGTTAAAGTTACCTGTTCAGGCAGTAGAACACAGCTTAGAATTTCTACCCTGAAGCAACCATGTTTGAAATTTAGAGACTCGGTGTAACTTTTAGGTGTCTATATAGTAAATTATTGTTGCATGAAGAAAATAAACCACGTTTTACAAACCATCAGAATTTTAAATCAACTTTTATTAACAAAAATATAGCACAAAAATTGGTAATTTACAGAAGGTCTGGAATAAAAAGGAAAGAAAAAGCGTAAGAATAGCAAATGACCCTGAATTATTCAAACTGGAGGTCAATTTAGACTAAGTTTTCCTAACTTATAATGTAAAAATCTTTGCCGCTAGCTATTGAATTAGTAAATGTCATCTCCAGGCTTTTGAGAAGTTTCCTGCCATTCTAGTGGCGTAGTTCTTAAATAGAGTTACAAGACTCTTCCAAGATGGCTCAGATTTTGTGGATCCAGATCTCCTACACTATACATCCTAATGTAAGCAGCAAATATAGACAGACTTTATTCAAAGTCTTCTGGAATAGGAAGGAAAACACACGCGCGCACACACACAGGGTTTACCACTTTGGTACTTGAAAAACCGCGGCTAAGAAAATTTGTTTAGAAAAGATTAAAGTATCAAGCTTCATCTTGGGAAGAACAGATAAATACAGGGAGATTGGAGCATCTGCTGCTCTTCCCAAAGCAGATGAGTGCTGCAGCCGTATTGCAGCACACCTGAGCAACACTTGGTGTTCCCAATGAAGAGGATGAGGTGCCCTAAGTCACGCTGTGTGATGTAACCAAGTGGATACGCTACCCTTGAGCAAGGCAATCTGGACACCAGCTCAAAGCATAAACAGGGAGAAAACATCAGTTCCACTCCTAAGACTGGGCAACTCTGGTGTGAGAGGGAAAACTACTGACCACCAGCACGGGCTTTCTGTGTTGATCCAAGATGTGCTTACTGCAGATAGCAGTGTCTGAAGCAAGTAGTTCAAGCAGTCCTTACAAAGGAATACATTTTGACCATGTATTTCAAGCATTACTGTAAACTTAGTACCTGAAAAACACACATACTGCATACACAAGTGGTCTTAGAAACATTCAGGCAGACACAGAGGGGAAAAACCCCCAGCTTGTGGGTGTGCAGTTCTTGTATCTCAGCATGCAAGCCATGTTGGTTTCTTTAATTGCCTGTTTGCATGAGCAACTTCCACGCAGTTTTGAAAACATAACCTACTTTTGTTTGCAGGCTTCGCAGAATATTGCAGTTAGCGTGTTTGTAGCCCCCAGTGCAAACTGTTCCTTCTCTGTTGACTGAAATTAATACAATAAACATGGAACTGCTATTTTTCTCTGCTTCCTACATTATTCAAACATCATAATTGAAACCTTACAAAACTCGGCATGCTATTAGACTCAGACACAATAAATGATGACCCAAAAAGTTTTTCAGACATAATCCCCTGAAGGCAAGTACTCCACACAAAGCCCCACAGTCTAAATTTCAGAATTAATTATTTTTGTCATTTGTGACAGGCATTATGAATCCGACTTAATTATATTAAGACTGACTGTAAACAAAGTAACAGCTCAAAGGAAATGCATCTTTTTGATAACATTTGCTACGCATTTTGGATGCTGAAATGCAGGGTCTGATTGGGGAACTAAGCTAAAATCTACTCAGAAAATTAGTTCTATACTATTGCCTTTGCTGGCTAATGTGTTTATAAGACTGCCTTATAACAGACTGTCGTGAGCAAACTGACCTGTCTGACAATGGTAGTGCAAACTATACTGGTGTTTTATTAGGCGTGTATTTTAATGAGGTTCCATTTTAATTTATTGAGCGAATAACTCAGCTAGCTAATTGTGAGAGTTTCCCACAAAACCTTTCCAAGAATTATGCTGGAACTTTATAAATTGTGAAACTCAACTCTAAAAATTATAAACACTCAAGCCCTCAAATAACCCTTTGTGGATACTGCATTAACATTTACAAGCGTATTAGTCAAATTAAGACCACAAATTATAAGAAAAAACATTAGATGCTCTAGATGAATCCAAAATGATGAAACATCAAGGTTCACAGAGGTTCAGTGCTATCTATGTGACATAAAGATCAGGAGTGTAAGACCCAAACTGCACAGCACCAGAAATGGCAGAACAGATTCAGATTAACCTCCTTATTGGAGGATACTCAATGCACAGCCCAACTGTGCAAGACATGGTCATGTACCACTGTCCACAGAGGTGTCACTGCTTGGTTTAGAGGTCCAGAACATATAGGAAATAGTCTGGAAACTAAACTGATCATTGCCTCAAACTGCTCAGACATAGGCGATGCCAGGGAGTGCACAGCAAACTGCCAGTCCTCTTGCACAATATAAATGAGACTCAAGGCAAATCAGTTCGCTGTAATTCTAGCTTAATTTATTTTAAATTTCATTCATAGTGCAACATCTTTCCCTCATTTCCTTCAGTGAGAAACACACACAATTGAATAATGACCACTAGTCAACCTCAGAGTAAACTAAATTTATTTTGGCTTCATTAAAACAAAACCTAAAGGCCATTTCTAAGAAATTAATGGAACAGTCAGGTAATTTACTCACTCATTTTTTTGACTGTTTCAGGTGATGACTGAGACCTCTGCTTCTGTGACATTGTTATGGTTTCAGTACTGCAAATGGAGTACAGTCTTCTGGTTAGGAATTGGGTAACGCAGGGAACTCTAGAAGAACATAAAAGCTTTATGGGATTTTTACATTAAAAATCTGATATGGCATCTGATTATCATCCATCTTCTCCTATCCTCTGCAAAAAATGATTAGACTGCTCCTATAAGCCAAAAAGTTCCTCATAGAGTACTTATTTGTAGAAAACAATATATTATTGATCAAAGTCAGCGACTGTTACAAAAATAACACTTCCACGTGATGCAAAACAATGGTATTAGTTTACCACAGGAAAAAAAAGGGAACCTGTTTTGTTAAAGAAATATAGAATCTTCTCTCAGTTTCTTTAATTCTTAACAGGCATTAAGGTTTCATATCTCTTGAAAATTAGAAAATTTACAGTTTTGATTAATTTTGTTTTAATTAGCAGTAACTTCAGGGCAACCATCTTCTGGATCCTGAGGAAATATCAGAACTAATTTTCTGAAGCTTTTAATTTCAGTATGTAAAAAAAAGAGTCTATTTTTTACTTTAGACAGTTCATTCCTCAGAAGAAAAGCACATACAGAGCATTTTCAAGCCTGTTTCATACTCTTCTGGAACATTTCAATGTTTTTCTAAAGCATTTTAAAACATTTTTATAAGAAAGGTCAGGATTTTTCCATGGAAAATAAACAAAAAATCATTCTGCATGTAAAATATTTTAAAAGGGAATGTGTAATGGCATAGTTTCAGTGTATACACAGAAACATGTCAGTCTAGAATCTACGATGAAATTCCCACAGGGTGTTTGCATGTTGGCCATATTTACGTGATTTGATGTGTAGAGACCCCATGTGTGATTGGAAAGGATTTGGTCTTTTTGCTCACAATAAATGAGATGGTACATCAGTACAAACAGATATACACATGAAAACCTCTAAGCCCTTCACATGGCTATGAAGTTAAAAAATAAATAAATAAAAAAATGAGACCGAGCATGCAAATGAAGATAGGAGTGAAAGATACTGACAGAGTCTGCCTGCCTCCTCTTTCAGTCACTGTGGAAGAAAATGAATGCTTATTCATCTGCTTTCTTACTCGCCGGAGAAAGCATAGAACTATTCATCTCAGGAATATACTTTTTATGAAGGAGCAAGCATAGCAATCTAAGAAGCTGCAGAAAGTACACTGATTCTATAAATTATAATGATTCTTGATTTGTGAACCTGAACGTACCCCAGTGAAGTGTACATCTCTCAAACCAGAAACCTTTTTCCAACGTTTTCTTCTCCAAATATGACCTATTAATCCCTGGCTGCTGTCAAGAAAGATTCTCTCTGATTTGTTACTGTCTGCTTTTTCAACAAGTATTTTACAAGCAGCAATCTGAGACAGCCCATTGAGCAGGCTTACTCATCAAGATTTTCAAGTACCAAAGATCAAACTTCTAGACCTAAAGCCTCTTAACAGCAGAAGTTAGTTATATTGGCTGTGCCTTAGTGATAAGAAATATGTATGTAAAGCAGAACACAAAAAATGTCTAAGATACACAGAAATATACCTCAGTGATAGCTATTTGACGCAGCAGCTTCTTTAGTAACCACTAGATTTGTCTTCAGACCATGAAACAACAATCCATCCATGCAAATAATATCGTACGATCTTTAATTCACTACGCTTGTATCCATTCCTATCATATAACAAAGGATTATCCATGGGATAACATGTCCAGTTGAAGTCCAGACGAGTCTTCCAAGGCTGTTGCTGTTGTTTCATTAGTACAATGTAGTCTATGTTTTGCGATACATTTCTATTGAAATTTAATCAGGACTGCTTTATTTACTTGTCTGCAAAATATGAAGGAAGCACCATCATTCTGATTACGTAGTCTTTACAATGCTTAGTACATATTTAGGAAATATGGTGAGAACAGCCTTAAACCACCATTAGTAAACACAGCAATCAGATTTTAGGAAGTTTCTGAATAGGGTGAATCTGGGTGGTCATTTATACTTATTAAACATAAATAATAATACTTTAATTACAAGTCAAGCAAACCTCACCACTGAATAACTAAATATTGCTGCAATCAACAGATGCACTTTCCTCAAGGACCTATTGGGGCCATTGTCTGAAAAGATTCAAAATTCCACATTCTTATAGTTCTGCCATGGATACTAATAATTTGAATGTCAATGATCATCATAGATAAGGGTTGCCCAAACCTCCGTAATCTCACCATGTCTTAAGGCTACATACGACCCCAAAATTGTTATGTGAAGAGCACCAGAGAACAAACTTTAAGTGTTTTAGGAATTCTGAGGGTGGGAGGGGATGATGTTTGTGGTCTGGGGGAGTGGGTTCTTGCACTTAGTCTGACAGCCAGATTAGCCTGAGGCAATTCCTAAGTCTGCAGGAGGTCACAGTGTACTGCAGTATATTTCCCTCTATTGTCTTGCCAGCTTCTCACCTTTCTGATCATTGGTTTTTAGTTTCCAGCAAAAGAAAAAAAAAAAGAAAAAGAAATATATTTTTTTCTTGCTCAGTCTGTCTGACTTTTATTGCTCATTACATCACTTGAAAATCCATTTAAAATTTCTATTAGTCTTCATACCACTTTAAAAACCCTTACGGTTTCTAACTAATTAATAATTATCTTTGCATCTCTAGGCCAGTATCAGTCCCCTTTGTTACTCCTGTACTCCATTTCCAATTTGGCAAACTTTATTGATAAAAGAGGGAATCATCTAGACCAACTTTACATAAAAAGCACAGAAAGGTTTTAAAATATTTATTATTCTAATATATTTCTTTACATCAGTTCCTTTGCCTCTCCTATTCCACTGATTTTGCATCTTCACACAGCTAATTTTATACTAATGAACTTGCCCTGTAGGATCAGCGGCTGCCCTTAAGCTGTTGTTTTTTCCAGCCCCTAACAGTGTACTCACAATGCGTTTAGTGCAGTGGGTTTCTTTTCTCCACCTTTGCTTAGAGACTTGCAGATACTTTATTATGAGAGTTATCTCAATGTCTAAACTATTTTTGGAATATATAAGACATTAAAGTAAGCCAAAGTCTGAACCTCATTAGGAGAATTAATCAAAGGAGAGGAGAATGACTTCTCAGGAGCAATGAAAAGCTTTTCTCATTTAAGAGCATAGATCATGCATCATTAAGGCATCCGGTCAGGTACAGAGCAGCGCAAATACAAAAGGCTTCATTGCAGAGATCACTTTAATGACGTCGATATGGAGGTGAGAGGAAATTTAGTAAAGCAGAGGGGATGAGAGAGAAACATGATTCAGATTCACAATTAAGGAAGGCCAGTCTCAGAGCCTAGCTTTTAAAATATAACAGCTTCAAATTTTCTCTGAATACTTTGCTGTGGTATTATACTAAACTCACTAGCACAGCGCAATGGATTCACCACGCTAGCTCCTCTTCAGCAGACATGTTGTTTCAAGTGGTAATTTAGTTTTCTGGAATTAAAGACATGCTTTTCAGGAAGTAGCTCACAGAAGTCTACATATTTTCTATTCTGAAAGCTTAGAGAGTTTCTAATAAATCAGTATGAGCTTGTCATAGACTGTTAAATTTTATTTCCATCCATTAAAAGTTCAGCCATTAGAAACAAGCATTATTTGTTAGAGAAAATAACCTTCTCAACAAAGTTTGCTTTTGTCATATAAGAAATTTCCTTTTTTAAGCAGGTAAAAACTTTTAGATTAAATCACTAATGGGGAGACTATAGGTTTTTAAGAGTATTGAGGATTTTAAAAAAATTATCTGTAATTTGCAGTTATAAAAACATACAATTATTCTAACAAGTGACAGTATTTTTCTGCTATTTCTGTCAATAATGGGATTACAATTTCTCTTATTAAGTAACAAAGTGAAGAGGTACCAAATATCATAGCCCATAAATAAAACTCAAGCTTTGTCTTTGGAGAACAAAGGCCATTACCAGACCGTTGACAAATGCTTTAGTCACGAACTAAAAGCTTTTTGTTCACCTGTTCGGCAACACCCAAAAGGCAATCCCGATCTCAAACCTCACCATGAAGGCATGGCTACTTTCTCTCAGTGTTCAAACAAGCATAGTCACAACACAGCCGAAGTGTTGCAAATGGACTGGTTGCAATGCAAAGACTTTGTGAGTACTGAAGCAGGATTCCAAAGTGGTACTAAGACACTGTTCCACCAGTCCTTCGAATGCAACAGGCAAAGCACTCCAACTTTCAAAATCCATTTTTTATTTCAGTTAGCAGTTACACACATTTTCAACTGTTTTCAGTGCTCTGTCTCATGTGCCGCAAAGGTGCAGATTATAGAAAGAGAGTATGAGTTGACTGCTGTAGGGCATATATGGCATTGGCTAATAATGTTCTTTGGTGCACCACTTAGAAAGGATCCTCAAACCCCACCTCTACCTGTGGTATCTGATCTAACGTTACCGAAGCAGGACAGCTTATTCATCCTTCATCTAAGTAGCTGTAAAAGCACCATAGAAGCATGTCACTACCCCAAAATATAAAACTACTCAGGTGTTTGGGTGTTATTCAAGGGACTTTTCTGCTCTTCCCATGTGCAAGAAAGACATTTTGATGCTGGCTAAGTAGCAGAAGTGTCAGAGGTAAGAATCTATCTGGCTTATTTCTTCCTGCCTCAATTGCATTTTGGCTGTACAAGTTAAAATATCAAGAACTAGTACGTAATTCAAATGAAATTAATCGAGGAAGAACTAACTCTGGAAAACTGAGCCAGGTCACTCTTGTCTGGTCATGCAGACCATTTGTATCTGAAATCACCATGCTGAGAAACTTACTCTGAACAAGCCGGTGGGAAGATACACACAGAAGCCACATAGGATTTGAGACAGCTGTCGTTTTTCAAACGTACTAAATTAATATTCACACAACATTATTGTTAGTGTCAGAAAATCATGTATTAAGCTTGTTGGCATGATTTTGTGATTCCAGCAGTAACACTGTACCTGTGTAACATGCTATTCTAAGCTCCGCTCATCAGTAATACCATCATTAAGAAGCATAACAAACTTTATAGTCCTTCGATTCTAGCTTTTTCATAACTACTTCAAGCAATTTCTAAGGACCTCTCATTAAGATTACAAAAAATTATTCTTCCTACACACTCCTTGCTCCATATATTATACTGTTTTTTCAATATTGTGTTTTCAGTGATCAGTGGCAAGATAAAGAGCATGCCATGCTTCTTTCAGCAGACAATTTAGTGAGTGTTTTGGGGCAGCAAGCTTCTGCTCTCTCTGGCTGCCCTCTGAAGATCGGATGCTACTGCACTGACAAGAAAGCTACTGTTCATCATCAGAATTACATAGGTCCATTTGGAGAGAGGAAGTTTTGGAAGCATTTGCAATTTTTATTCCAATTTGAGCAAGTTACCAAGGACAAAATAGCTGCAATCAGTGGGAAGGTGACAGACAAGAAGCTTGGAAAGTATCACCACGCAGCGATCAGAACAACACAAAGTGCAGCTGGGAGCCTGGGTGACTTCTCAGAGGAAACAGAGTGCATTGAAAGTGGGTGGTTCTGCTCTAGACTGCACTCTGAGCTATTTCTTAAAGTGCTTTTGGCTCCACACAAAAAGCAGTGCTAGAAGTTTGGCTTTGTGTGCAAATCTAGTTCCCCAGAAAATCAAGAGCTGTAACTTACATTTTAGGTGAGCTGGAAGTAAGGTATTTTTGAAGTTCAAGAGAAGGCTGAATTACCTGTTAGGACACTGTCTAAAGCTAACAGCTTTATAGGACCACCACTATAGATAGAGCTTTTATGACCAAAAAACCACTAATGATCTACATTCAAGATCTTTGGAAGTTTATTTCTGAGAATTTTGCAGAAACCATGAATTAAGTAAAATTAGAGACCATGTGGTAGCAAATAATCATCAATTGTTAGATCAAAGTTATCCTTTTTAGTTTTTCTGATTTACTCCTTAAATATTAAACATAAACTCTTCAGAGAAATTTCACATTTTCCTCTGTTCCTACTGGCAAGGTCCAACCACATGTTCGTTTTGGTAACTTGCAGAGGGTACCAAAACCACCACTTTCCTTCTTTGCTAGAAATCATTCTGTGCTCATGGCCAGCACTGGAATCTCAGTCATAAAATGCAAAAAGGAGCACAATCTTGTATGTTTACATTTCAAAGATGGAATTTTAAAAAGCAGTGCTGCAAAGTCACAGCTGAACTGAGCGGTGCCAGATACAATAAAAGAAAAGCTCACTAAATGCTTTCCCCATATTTTTGGTTTAAATATTTCTTAGTTGTGGTGTTTTTTCTTCTTCTTAGTTATTCTTCCATTAAAAACTAACATTTTTAAACTGAGGAGAGGTCTTTTCATGTTACATTTACCTCCATAGCTCTTCTTCCCCTGTTTAGTCTCCTTTAAAAAGAAGAGAAATAACAGCCACAACCCTGTTTTGAGCCTCAACTTGAACTCTCGTGACATCTTTTGTACCTTCATTTCATAGCAAAAATAGTATTTCTATAGATTGTTTCATGCCCAAGCTGCTTTCTTTTATTTTGTTGATTCTGTTGTTCAAGTTTAACAAGGTTTGTCCCTGTGCTTCTTTCAACATGACATATCACTATGACTTTTATTTGATGGTTTCAATTAGCAGAAGTGTTTATATACTATAACCACTTAAAACTTTGTTGGCAGATCAGTGTGTCAGGTCTCTGCAGAATTTTTTTTCTCAGACATTATCTTCCTTTCTTAAATAGCACTCAAATTTGGAAAGATGTCAAATAGCCAATAAGATTTCCCTGCCTAAGTCCCTACCCTCTTCTTTTATTAACTTAAGATACATCATGCTCAAGAGAAAGGTTTTGTTATTGAATAATAGTAGGAAAAAAGTATTTAAAAAATGTGTGTGTACATAACTAAACTTCAACACTCTGACTTCTTAAGATGGAGAGCATAAAATATTTTTTTGTTCCCGCAATCCTGTAGAGATATGAAAAAAAAATTATCTCAGAAGAAATATTTCTCTAAGGTTGGTTTTAACCCAGTACAGAAAGAGTGAGAGTGGAATTATATTTGAATTACTTGAGAAGCATAATACAGCTGATCACACAGTGACTAAGGCTGGAAGGGACCTCTGGAGGCCATCTGCACCTTCGCAGTAAAAACATTTTTCCTTATGTTCTAACAGAGCCTCCTGTGCCCATCAGTTTGTGCCCATCACCTCTTGTGGTGTCACTGAGCACCAATGAACAGAGTCTATCCACACATCAGCTACGTCTATTTAGAAATGTGTTACAGACACTGACTTCTTCACACAAATTGAGCGGTCATGGTGTCCGTGCCTCACCCTACAGATTATTCATGACATCTTCAACATATTTGAAACTATGTTCCTCCGTGTCATCTTCAACTGAAGCTAGGCTACAATATTTTGTTTGAAAACAAAGGCAAAGATTTTTTAAACTACATTTCCAGGATCATTTATATTTTCTTTACAAAGATCCTCAATATTTCTACAGACTCTGTAGTGTTCTTTAAATAACACTCTGTGTTCCTGAAAGTCAGAAATCTAAAGATACTAACCACAGGAGTCAGTAGACAACATAGCCCACCAATGCTTACATACTATAGCCATAAACACTCAGTCTCGTCTATTGGATCCCACTTCAAATTAGGATTTTAACACTTCCTTCTATTTTCTCTCAGAAAAAAGGTTGCATTCCCATAACTGCACTCAGAAGTCTACTGAACACTGGATTAGTATATATACACCCATTTATCTAGTTGTTTATGGTTATTTTAAACTATTATCTTCTCAGAGCTTAAGTAAATCAGTGCTAAAGCACTGATCTTACACCTTTATAGCTGAGAGATGTATTTCTCATGACCCATTCAGAGTAACACAAAGCGGCCAGAGGGGTGATCAGCACACCAGGGAGCAATGTTCAGGTGGCAAACCATCACACCGCAATATGAACTTTTGAAACAACAAACAAAAAATGACACTAGAAAATCTTATTTGTCAGCTCTCTAATGCTCACTTGGTGTGAGCTTGCCACAGCTTCAAGCCATTTCTGAAAAACTGTTAGGATCAATACCAGTGTTGGCTGCTCTGTTACTTGTTTGTGTTTTCAGTTCAAGTAGTAAAGAAGGATCAGTGTCCTCCCAGCTCATATTTCCACTGATTTTTTAAAACGTGTGACCTTTATCCTTCCATTAGAAGGACACAGACAGTAGCACAAAACTTCAAAATCAGGTACTTGAACTATTTCCTTTCTCTGCTCCCTCGAGCACTTTGCTCTCCAAATCAAATCACCTAAAATTATAATTTTAACACTGTTCATTAAGTCAAACAGTTCCTATCATATCAACATCAGTCATACTTATGAAGAGGTCACCAAGAAGACGGAGCCAAGCTCTTCACAGGGTTGCATAGCAGGAGTACAAGTCAACAGGCACAATCCGAAGCAAGAGAGACTCTCACAGGATACATGAGAAAGAAAAGCTCTCATCTCTGTCCTTGGAGGTTTTTAAATTCAACTGGATAAAAAATTGATCAGCCTGGTCTGACCATATCTGACCAACAGCAGGTTGGACTAGAGACCTCCTGATGTCCCATCAGACCTGAATTACTCCATGATCCTATGAACCACTGCACCGTGTTTCACTCACTTGCAAGTCATAGAATCATTAAGGTTGGAAAAGACCTCTAGGATCATCAACTCCAACCCAACACCACCATGCCCACTAAACCATGTCCTGAAGTGCCACATCCACACATTTTTGAACACCTCCAGGGATGGTGACGCCACCACTACTCTGGGCAGCCTGTTCCTGTGCTTGACCACGCTTTGAGTAAAGAAATTCCTCCTAATACCTAACATAAACTTCCCTTGGCACAACTTGAGGACATTTCCTTCGTCCTGTCACTTGTTACTTAGGAAAAGAGACCAACACTCAACTCACTACAGGTAGTACTCCTTTCAGGTAGCTGTAGAGAGTGACAAGGTTTCCCCTAAGCCTCCTCTTTTCCAGACTAAACAACCCCAGCTCCCTCAGCTGCTCCTCATAAGACTTGTGCTCCAGACCCCTCACCAGCTTCATTGCCCTTCTCTGGACACGCTCCAGTGCCTCAATGGCCTTCCTGTAATGAGGGGCCCAAAACTGAACACAATATTCGTGGTGCAGCCTTACCAGTGCTGAGTACAGGGGCCTGATCACTGCCCTCAGGTCCTATAGATTTTGTTGAGTGTGACAATATGTTCAAGCTGAGCACCCACTTAAGGTTTTGAAATCAGGTAGGTGGGTGCTGTTGAAGGGTGGAGATGATTTTTTGTTTGTTGGGAGGTGGGCTGGTATTTGAGGGGCTGTTTTTCGTTTGGAGGACTGTTAGGTTTTGTTTGCTTGGAGTAGGGGGAGGGCAGTGTTTGTTTTTTGTTGTGTTTGATTATTGGTTTGGGGATGTTTTTTAACAATCTTCTATTACCACAGTATCCAAGTGCCTCACAGGCCTGAAATTTATATACTCTCACTACATTCCTGACACACAGAAATGGAGAACTAGAAAGCAGTACAAGAGACTGGACTTTTAAAGTGTTTTGATATCTAAAATACAAATAAGTCTTCTGAGAGTCTCCTACCTACCTAGAATCCTTGCTCACCAAAATAAAATCTAGACATGAGTGACTTAGTAAGTTGACACATGCTGTTTGTGCTAGAAAAGAGTTAGGAAGAAGTTGAAGCCTAGACTAAATACTTGAACCAAACCCAGAGCAGTCTCAGCTGGTTCACCACAGTGTGGCATAACAGAGCAAAAATGAGACACCCAGCTGCACCACTTGTAGACATATTTACAGCTTTCCAGTAC
Organism: Mesitornis unicolor; assembly: GCF_000695765.1. NCBI lineage: Eukaryota > Metazoa > Chordata > Aves > Mesitornithiformes > Mesitornithidae > Mesitornis > Mesitornis unicolor. The sequence continues at coordinate 6,359 of NW_010161868.1, read as the reverse complement.
TCTCCATGGAAATTAGTAACCACTATTCTGATTCTCAGATAAAATTACTTTTCCAGAAAGCAATAGATGGCTTGATACAATGCACTTTTTACATTTTGTTCCTATGGAGTCTGGCATAGTCTCATCAGCTGCAAAATCATCATGCGGGATATTTTACTTGATGGATGAGCGCTTCACAAGGTAACGGTGGAATTACAGGCTTTCATGTATTCCTTTACCCCTTCCTCTCTCATATGTAAACAGGGCCTAATTCACTCTTCATTATCAAGCATCTCGATGTGAAAACTTAAAATTGCTTACATAGCAAAAATTTCGGAGTAAGAAAAATTTAGCCTATAACTTCAGAATGTATTACAAATACTCTATTATCCACCAAGGCTTTTCACCAATTAAAGAAGAGGAAAATAACAATAATGAAAAAACAGATTAAAATAATTTTTAAATTGCTTAGATAGCGAAAACAAACAGTAACATAGAAATTATTCTAGCAAGGACAGTATGAAGCATTACCATTACACTACGGTAAAAGTTATTTAGCAGCTAGCACAGAAAAGCTATAGATTAAGGAAATGGTGTCCACTTCAGTCTACAACTCTGTGCTTCAGATATTATAAATTACAAATCAAAATCATGATTCAGAATCTGGTTTAACAAAGTACAAACCACACAAGAGGTCTGGGGGACTCAACCTGTCTGCTGGCGATGCACAACTGGAGTTCCACAGTTGAGTTTAGGAACAGAAAATTAATGCCATCGTAACTCCACTACAAAGCAAACAATGTAACAACAAAAAAAGGTGGTAGTAGCTCTGATAGATATGAGTGCCACTATCTTACCCAATAGATATTTCAGCACATTTATTCTTCTGTAGTCCATGGGCTACTGGTTTTGTTATACCAGTGCAGATGCCTAGTGAGAGTCAGGCGTGCCACTCCACTATCCACTTTTTAACATGAGTTGAAGTATTCTGTTTTCTCATTCTTGAATTTATCCATAAATTCTGCAGTTTTGACTGCTACTTTTCTGTACATAAAACTTTCAGAATTATTTAATTTTTGCCAGGCCAATGATGCAATGATGGTCGAATGCGACAGAATCCAACTGTGAACTTGTGTCTTGCCCTTGGCTAAGGCTTCAGCAGCTTGAAGTAGTTCAAGTCCACCCTTAGCATGAGCAGGAGACAGAGATACCCTAGCATGAATATCATTCACATTGACTTGCTCTACAAGGGTTTAACTATGACTATTCTGAATGCTACAGAAGGACATGGTGCCATCTTCCTCTCTTGGGAAAGTTCTATTGCATATTCATGCCAGTTCAGAAGATAAATGCTTTTTGGTGCATACGCTAAAGGATTTTCAATATTGCCCTTGAGTTCGGGTGTTTTCTCTTTTGCTTTTGCTTCCACTATCTTTCCTTCTTATATATCTATGCCTCTTCGATTTCGTCACCTTATCTTTACCTTCCTCCTTTGAGAGCTCCTTCTGCTCAAGACTTATCTGCCTCTGAAAACATTAGTCAAACTAGACAAAAGACAACATTGCATTAAAATTCTACACAAGCAGATTAACTTGTTAGAGACCATATGAAGTGTCCCTCTGAGGGATGATGTTACAAAAGTTATCTGGCAATTCAAATAGAGGGCAGCTGAGGCTGATTTTCCAACAACACATTTGAAATACATGACATGTAAATGTATTTGTATGTGTTTGGGTGGAGTGGATAAAGAGTTGGGAGCCAAATGTAGCACCGTCAATAGAAGTGATATCTGTATTACAGAATACTATCATCACTTGAACAACAGATCTGTCCTTGCAATATCATCACTGAAAACAATGAAAGATATGCTCCCAGGTTTTTCTCTCTCCCTACATTCTAGCATACAAATAAACTCACATGTTGCCATTTAATGGACAGCCAAGCCTTTATCCTTCTCAGGTATATAGGCTACAGATTACAGAGCCGTTTTAAAAACCAAAAGACTATTTTTGTTCAAGTTAAATTGGAAAAACAGAATAAAAATTTCCTTAAACTTGGAAGACTTCTGGAATTCAGACACAAATGAGACTGTTGAAGCTTACATATCTCTTTGTGAGTGACTTTTTAGGAAAAGGGATAGCCATGCTTATCAGAAGGAAACAAACAGCATAGTAAAAGCTTTATTTTAAAGATCACAGGATAAAGTTAGCATGACAAGAAGCTTAATGATAATGCACATTTCCCCCACTCCCACCCCATGCATGTTTAACACACAGATGCAATCATTACAGTAAATAGTGCAAGAGCTTGACAATTATTTCCAGTTCAAAAGACAGAGCAGAAACTACTGCTTCTCAGATACATCTTCTGATAATGTAACAAATGCCGAGTTTCTATTAATTTGAGTCACAACTGCCATAAAAAATTCTCTCTAAAAAAATACGCTACTTCATGTGATTATAACAAGACTCGTTCACTGGCAGAACCGCAACATTTGTTGAGCTGCATATATTCCATTACTGAAGAAGACAGATGAGGAACCAGGACACAGATAAGAAACTTGTAACTCTATTACAATACAGCACACAGGATGGTAAAAAGGTACTTTCTACCTTCGAATAATTTTAAGAAATTTTGCTGTTTCTGTGCTCTGTAATCAAATTATGAGACTCTTGGAGGAAATGACTTCAATAAAATCCTTCTCCCTTTTGACATACCTACCATACAGACATGTTACTGATTAGTCCATGAAGGCCTTATATTGGCATTTCTTTTCAAACATGAAGTCCAGACTGCCTCAAAACACTTAAGGAGCTCCCACAGCTCAAACTGACCTCAAATACAGGGATAAATTCTTCATCTCAGGATTGGTCACTGTGTCAGTTCACCATTTCATAAAATGTTACCCCAAATTGTTCCTTTCTGTAAAAAGACAACAGGAACTGAGCATTTTTTCCCTGACATCTGAAGTACCTTCAGATGTGAGATATTTGGTCTCAGTTCATCCTCACAAAATATTCAGTGTAAAGTAAAAACATGTTCATAAGAAAAATAAATATAGCAGCTTCAGTCTTCATCTATGATCTTTTCCCAGTCTTGATTCTATCTATATAACACCTGACTATATTTTAGAATCATAGAATCATTAAGGTTGGAAAAGACCTCTAGGATCATCAACTCCAACCCAACACCACCATGCCCACTAAACCATGTCCTGAAGTGCCACATCCACACATTTTTGAACACCTCCAGGGATGGTGACTTCACTACTACTCTGGGCAGCCTGTTCCTGTGCTTGACCACTCTTTCGGTAAAGAAATTCCTCCTAATACCTAACATAAACTTCCCTTGGCACAACTTGAGGACATTTCCTTCATCCTATCACTTGTTACTTAGGAAAAGAGACCAACACTCAACTCACTACAGGTAGTACTCCTTTCAGGTAGCTGTAGAGAGTGACAAGGTCTCCCCTAAGTCTCCCCTCTCTGCAGATTAAACAACTCCAGTTCCTTCAGCCATTCCTCATAAGACTTGTGCTCCAGACCCTTCACCAGCTTTGTTGCTTTTCTCTGGACATGCTTCAGCACCTTAATGTCTTTCTTGTAGTGAGGGGCCCAAAACTGAACATAGTACTCGAGGTGCGGCCTCACCAGTGCTGAGTACATGTGTATGATCACTTCCCTACTCCTGCTGGCCACACTATTTCTGATACAAGCCAGGATGCTGTTGGCCTTCTTGACCACCTGGGTACATTGCTGGCTCATGTTCAGTCGGCTTTCAAGTAGCACCCTCAGGTCTTTTTCTGTCTGGCAGCTCTCCTGCCACTATTCCCCAAGCCTGTAGCATTGAAAGGGGTTATTGTGACTGAAATGCAGGACTCAGCAGTGGTCTTGTTGAACATCACACAATTGGCCTCAGCCCAACAATCCAGCCTGTCCAAGTCCCTCTGCAGAGCCTTCCTACCCTCAGGCAGATCAACACTCCCTCCCAACTTAGCGTCATCCGCAAACTTGCTGAGGGAGCACTCAATCCCCTCATCCAGATCATTGATCAAGATGTTAAACAGGACTGGCCCCAAAACCAAGTCCTGGGGAACATCACCAGCCACCAACTGAATTTAATTCCATTCACCACAACTCTCTGTGCTCAGCCATTCCCCCAGTTTTTAACCCAGCGAAGAGTAAACCTGTTCAAGCCATGAGCCGCCAGCTTCTCTAGGAGGATGCTGTGGGAGATGGTGTCAAATGTTTTACTATTGTCCAGGTACGTAACATCCACAGCCTTTCCCTCGTCCACTAGGCAGGTCACCTGGTCATAGAAGGAGATCAGGTTGGTCAAGCAGGATCTGTCTCTTATGAACTGGCTGGGCCCAATGCCCTGGTTGTCCTGCACATCCCGTGTGAGCACACTCAGGATGAACTGCTCCCTAATATTCCCCAGTACCAAGGTCAGGCTCACAAGCCCGTAGTTCCTCAGATCCTCCTTCCAGCCCTTCTTGTAGATGGGCATCACACTGGCAAGCCTGGGTGTCACATGGGCAAGTAACAGTCCTGAGGCTATTCTATGTTTCATCCTGACAATTATTATCCTTAGAAAAACCCAACAAAACCCAGAACAGTGAACAGACCCATGCTCACCCTGGAGTTCAATTTATTTTTCTAATTCCGTCCAAGTTCCACATTCCATAATAGCTTTCCATTTGAAAACATGACAGATAACCACGATTGTTAAGAACCAATATTAGCACAGTTGGTAAGCAGCTCCAGTTTAACAGAAAAGTATTCAGCATTTATGCAACACTTTTTCTATCAAAAGATCTCCAGTAACAATGGGTGTTCATCTTTAACCCTTATGTTTCACTAACATTCCCATCAACTTTAATGGTCCTTCTTCTGTGCTGAGCCATAGTGATGTAAAAAAAGAGCAACTTTACTCAGATCAGTTTCTGAAAGCAATTATTTAGTGACAGAATTGAAGCAGGATATAGAACCCATTTCTGATATTGATAAGTAAACAAATAAGAAATAAGGGATAATTTTCAAAAGATATTAGAAAGATAGCAATGGTCTGCCCTAGAATACTACCAGCTGTATTTCTAAAGGCATTTCCATCATTATTTATATCTATGCAGATTTCCATTTCTCATCACAGTCAGTCATATTGCAAACAGCATCATTATTGGCTCAGTAGAACTTAAACTGAGGAAATAAATTCATTTCACAGATGTTACTCATAATACTTGACAAAGCTGTCCCAAATCCCAGTCCTGGACTGAAATAAAGATCTCTGTAGCTTATAACAAGCCCTTTTATGGGCCTCATATAATTCATAAGAAAAGCATCAGATTGGCTTTGATTTTTGATTTTGACATTTTTTTGTAAAGATTTACACTGTAACGAAGAGCCAGTATTCAAAAATACCATCATTTGGTAAAAATATTCATGAATAATAATGGATTAGTTCCTGAAATGCCCCTGCTAGGCCAGTGGTAGATTTAACATAAATCTCAATACAATCCATTTTCATCTAAAACACCATACAGATTTCAGTGCATTCAGTACTTTCAAAGCAATATTCAAGCCCTCTGTCCCTCATGACAAACTGCAGCATTTCTATTTGCTGTTTAGCTGACTAAAACCTTTCCAAAAGAGGTCTTCAATTAGTTGCTGAACAAGAAAGCAGTCTTGGATAAGCATGTTAATGTTCAGCCAGCTCAAGGTTTGTCCAAATATTCCTGCTAGGAAGAAATTTTTTTCCTGGAAGGCCACAAAAAACTCTTAAAACAGAACATCAAATAGGCTTTAATAGAGAATTCTACAAAATCACTCCCCACTCCTCCCATTCTATATATGACCAGGAGGATTTTATGAAGTGTCTTCTTCAATTAAACATACTAATTAATTTCTTCAAAATTAACTTTTCATTGACTTTAATTTTTTTAATTACTCTTTGTACTGAAACAAATTAATGAGCCTTCCACGTATTCGGTATCACACCACGGCTTCATAAAGAAACAGGAGAGAGTTCAGAAAGATAGATTACAATGTCTGAACCTTCAAATAACAGTGGCAAAGACAATATCCCTTAAATATATCTAATTCTAATACTAAGTTCAGAGGGTTTTGCCTAGCTCATCTTTTGCCTGAATAATGTCTGATAGTATGGTCTTATACAAAGAATAGTTAGACTAAGAAAGGGGGGGTGGAATCTTAAAGAAGTCCACAATCCAGGAAAAATATCTGTATCTTCTGACTCAAAGAACATCAAGAATTTACGATATCTGTGGCCCAGAAGACTAAAAGCCTCTTTTGAAAAGATTAAATAATCTTTTCAGATATGCCAAGGGAGCTTTCATAATATAATAAAGAAGATACTAATAT
>NW_010161867.1:45246-47639 GCF_000695765.1 Mesitornis unicolor | reverse complement strand
TTATTATTATTATTATTATTATTTAGAAAACAGTGCAGAGGCCTAGCTTATTTGCCAAGTAATATTCACATTTCATAGTGGTTTGGGCATAAAGTACGTATTACTTTTACAAGTGAGCTTTCCAGGCGAATATTTCTGAATGAGTTTTAGAGAAGATGTTGAATGAGAAGAAGAACATTTAGTGTTTGGGAGAAGAGCAATGACAAAGATGAAATAGCAGAAGGAAAAGAAATGCTGACCATAAGGAACTTAATAAATGAGCGGTTGGGATCAACACAACATTTGACAAGAGAATTGGGAAGGAATCAAAATACAGTTTTTCAAAGTTCTTATTTAGTTGCTGAGGTGCAGCATTTTGAATGTATATTTATGGATGCATTTTTTTACTCTTTATTTCTGCTTGTCTGGATTTGCTCATTCAATCAGATAAATCTGCTTGCATATAATAAATGGTAGATAATCTCTGTGTTCACTGCTGAGAACTGAACTCTGTGGGGATGATAGTACTTAATTGTAACAAATGGAATGAAACTGACATAAGAGATAGCAGTCACTTCAAAGTAAATACACAATCCAAAGCAACTTCTTTACCTTTTAAGTGAAGGATCAGCTCAACTAGGTGTTGGTTTTAATTGGTTCTTTGGGAGATTTCTTTATAAATTCATTATAAATTATGAATTTATTAATATTTAAACACATCTATTCACTGCTGAGTTTGCCCAGAACTTGAAGGACAGCAATATCATGTTCTTAGAAGTGTTGCTGACTGTGCTAATGATTAGAGTATTTCATGAGCTATCCTGATCTTCATTGCTTTGCAAAATTTGTAGTTCAAATATTTAGGTCCCAGCATCGTACTAGCACCGTAACACTGCTTATTGGTTAATTCAACATTTGTAGTATTGCCTGGCTCAACTGTGTGGAAGAAACATAAAGAAAAATATCTCAAGTTCAGTATTTTGTTAAAGGAAAGTGTCAAAAGAAGAAATATATTTACATTACTGTATTGAACTCTTCCCCCAGTGTATGACTATGCATAAAATACAAAAAGAATAAAGACCAGGTTTAATTAAACAGTAATAAAATATTAAAATTAATTTCTAGAGCAGTTTTCACATTGTATCTCTAGCCATTGATTATAAAGAAATCCTGAAAAATGAATCTTGTAAAGAATTCCTGATCACTACAAATACATGACCATCACATCTACCTCCTTTCCCCTCTTTAATCTGAAAGATTTGGAAAATCAAAGACCCTTCTCTTCATTATGAACTGAACCAGAGAAAAGTATATACCGCTGCACACAGACAGCTCCATTCATGCTTTAAGAAGGAGCACTGTTCTCCATGGACCACAAAATAGAAATCTGTTTAGCTGAGAGGTTCAAAGAGAAATGGCAGCCAATATTAGTAAAGTAAGTCTAAGCAAAGATAGATTTTGTTCAAAAGTAGCTTATGAAAGGAAAACCAAACCACCTACAGCAAGCAATACTTAACAAAAGGAAAATATCAGTGCCTCAATGTAAGAGCAAATAGCCTTAAAAATCAAAGAAAAGACAGTCTAGTTCATTGTTAGGATCTCGGTCTTCTACTCAGTTTGAAGAGGAAGCTCTGTTACAAGTTCTCTTACAGTGATCTCGGATAGCTCAGATCTGTGTGATCTTGCACTGGAACTAGAACTGGAAAATTCTGCCATGAAATAATGAAGCCATAGTATGGACTACTATATTTTACTATATTGGTTTCTTATAAATGTGGTCGGAATAAACTGCAGGAAAACAACTCCTTGATTAAAGAAAGGATTTGCAGTTAAAATTCTTTAATCAGTGGGAATGTGAAATATTCTAGGAGATCCAACTAAAAAAAACCAAAACCAAACAACCTAGCTCTGAAAAAGAGAAAATGCTTAATTTGTCAAGGAAAATGTAGTCGCAACTTAAGAAGACTAGTTAGCCTCCAAGAAGGATCAGTGACTCCCTTTATGTGCTTTTAGGTTACCCAGTCTCTGACAGATAATAAAGGAGAGGGGATTTCTCCACAGAATTTCTTTAATTTTTTTGAAAAAGCAATTAATGACGAGCAGTGCAGAAGTTCCAGTGCAGAGCAGGCACTCTGTGCAGCATTATAGAAATGAGGCTAGTTCACTCAAGATTTTTTGTACGCTTCCTCTGTTTCCCTATAGAAGGTGGTTAAGAGTGTAGGAATGCAATATGCCACTGGTGAATAATTTGAATACATTGGGTCTCAGGCCCTAATAGTATATCTTTACATTATAAAACAAAACTATGATAACTGTAGTGGTGAACCATGACAAAGCATACTGTTATGGACTTGTAATGTCCACTGCGTTTGCACAGCTGACTAGCGTAGGATAAAACATTAAAAAGTATTGGG
>NW_010161867.1:37421-45215 GCF_000695765.1 Mesitornis unicolor | reverse complement strand
TTCCCTACATTTATTTTACAAAATATTACTGCAGTATACCTGCCAAAATTTGTGTTTAGTGAAACCCCTATTTACTTTCAGATATGGGATGTCATTACGCTAATAGTGTAGTATTATGTAAATGCATTTTCTATAAATGTCTAGTATCTGTAAGTAGTTCAGTCTCTACATCCCTAATGTAATATATCAAACAATAACTCATTTGTCAGAGAGAGACAGTTCATTAGTATTCAGCAATCATTTGGACAGAATAAAACAGCAACAGTATAAAAATTGATGTTGAAAAACTTAACAAATGAGGGAATAAGGAAAGTGTGATTCAGGAAATTGCAGGCCTGCCCTCAAGGGCCATTTTTAGGTCACTTGTCTGCATTTTAATATTACATTTGTTTTAGAGAGAGTCTCCAAGTTATTAGGTTGGGAGGGAAGCCAATTTGCAACCATGACATCAATATCCAAGGGGTTCAATAAATGGGAACATAACACCACTTGGGACAGAGTCAGGGTGAAAAGGTGTAACACCACCAACTGTGGTATTGTAACTCAGTTTTGCAATTAAATTACTGAATGACATAAACCTTAATTTTAACATGTTTAAATACTAGAAAATTTGGTCTTGGAATCTCTTTTCTTGTAAGACAGGAAAAGTTAGTTCATGTCTATATGGCTTAAATGATAGTAAATCTTGCATTCACTCTGAAATTCAGTTACTGTATAGATACATACAGATGTGTTTTCTCTACCTATGGGCAAGAAGATGCCAGATTCACAATTTTATGTTAGCCATTCTGCACAGATATTAGACATGTAATTCTCAGTTTCTTGCACAGTGTTTGCTTCTCAAACTAGCAATTTTTTATTCTTCTCACATGTGTGAGTCTGTTTTACACTGGTATGCAATTGTAGAGATATTGAATTTTTACTGACTTCGTTAAAAGAGGCATTTACAAGGGAGATTTCATAATATTTGAAAGTACCTTGTCTCTCATCACTGTTGTAAGGGTTGTTTGAATATGAATCCCTTTTCTGTAAAGGGTTTGAATGATGTTGTATATGGCCTTTAAGTACCTTGGTATGCAAAGATGCACTTTCTTCTCTGACGCACAGAAAATGTCAGCAGCAGATTTTGTGAATCTGTATGTATTTCTACATATTGTTCATCTCAGGTCAGAGAACAGCACTTGCTTTGTCTTTTCTGGCTGCCATCATTGTATATTGAAAAGAAATGGGTGTATTCTAAAACAATCCATTGATTTCGACATGCAAATTGTGCACTTTTTACTTTTAATGGGTTTTTTACCTGAAAATAAATGAACCAGATAGATAGGTACCTAGGTACTGAGAAGTAGTTTTCCTATATGCTTGATCCAGACATCTCTCGTCAGCCTTATTCATGAGGATGTGCCTGTTCATTTGATTTAATATTCTGTTCTCCTGTTATTTTCCTCCTAAAAGCACTGTAACCTCCGTTCATGAAGTCCAAGATTAGCCATCTATAGCTTTTCCAAAAATACCAAGAGTTACAAAGTTGCTCTTGAATCAGAATTAGAATAAAACCTTCTTATAATACTTTCTCTTTTATATTCAGCACCCTTATTTCCATCTTTCACAGCTAAATCGGGTTATTTAGTTTACAGCAAGGTCTGAACCAACTCAGATGAACAGAATTATCTACAGAGCCTATTTACATTTCTTTAATGAAACACTATGTTGGCTTTGTATTAAAAAGTTTTTTTAAAAAAACAAAACCCTGAATGTGATAAGCATAAAACTATTGTGAAGTGAAGATAAGCTTAAGACTGAAGCTAGTGATTGAAAAAAAGTTAAAAAATATTATGCTTTCAGAGCATGATGTAGATGACAGTTAATTAAATGACATGTTACAGTGGTCACTTTATATAAAATTCTGAAGATAACAGTTCCACAGTGGTATTTGAAATACTTATTCTGACCACCACAAATTACCTTCACCAATTCCAACTGCAGCTACAATAAACATTTGTAAACACTGGGCTTGTTTTAAAAAGTTACAACTATATGTGCACCTGGAATCCAATATCCAACATATGTTGCCATAAATAAGCTGTGGTGCAAACCAGTCCCTTCCCATGGCCTACTGGGACAGCAGCAGCCATGGAGCGACATCAGCTCTGCTGCTCCTACATCTCAAGTTCCCAAGAGGAGGGCATCAGGTAGCTGGGACTTTGGGAAGTGCCTGATGATGAACCCGTCTATTTAGGATACATCAGATCTCTTTATTGTATTTTCAAAGTGCAAAATAAGCCAGAATCTGATTTTTTTTTATTATTATTATTACTGTTTTATTTTGCACAATCATGGAAGTGGAGCCCAAATCTGAATCAAGAGTATTTCATTGGCTGATAGATGGTAGCCAAAATATTACCCTTTGATTTTGTCTTTAGCAACAATAACTTCCCTTCCATATGTGGAACACCTACAGAGTGAATTTAAATGAGGCTGTCATTCTTTTACGCAAGAAGTAAATATTATCTATCTGTGCATGAAGAAGGAAATCCTACAGCTTAGGCTTTAAGTCTGTGTTTTTCCAGCCTCTACTCTGATGATGAAAAAAGGTGTACCTGCTGTGTCAATCTCTAAAACCAGAAGAAAAATAATTTCATTCAGTCCATTCTTTTAATTATGCAGTAATTGACAGAGTAGGAGGTTTCTGATATTGTGAAAATGTGACATGAAAGTATTTGTTATGTGAAAAATAACCTGTCATTTACAAGGTAGTTTAAAAACCAGACAGTTCAGAACAGATGCTATATAGAGATACTCTTTTCAAAATGTCATCTCTCTGCTGTCATGCTCACTGTGCTGCTTTGGTGAGCAAACAAGAAATGTTACAAGTGCAGCTGATGAGCAGGCAGAGATCATGCATCGATGAGACTGAAGCAATATTTATCGTTGGGGTAATATAATACTGCTAAAATAAAATCTAGCCTCATAAATAACTGTTTGAGGGGTAATGAGTCATTCATCGGCAGTCTGCTAATGACTGACTGTGCAGCTATCAGGCGTGGATTTATAGAAGGCCCTAGGATAGCCATGCTAATAACAAGTTTTTTATTTACTATAACCTGAAATGTCTCTTAAAGGCAATGCATGATTGAGTTGTCTGTGTTATCCCTTGTTACTGTAATTTTAGAACCTCTGGGGTTTTGAGTTGGTTTCTTTTTTTACTTTCAGAGAATCTCAATTTAAGTGTCTTACAACAATCTCAGATTTTTACAAACACGTAGTATTAGTAAATGATATGTATATACCAGTAGACGTCAAAATAATCCTCAGAAGAGAGAATTGTAATCCTCACGTCTTACGTGGGAAAAACGTGGCTAGGAGCTATGATCTGTCTCAAGCTAGGAGGAAAGGCTGCAGCTGACAAACCAAGAGAGGCGTGCAACCTACTGCTGGAGACATGCTTTGTATCCTAACGTGCTCAAACAGTGCTCTTGAGTAGCTACTTATTTCTCAGCTGTACACTAGTTGAAACAATATACAAGAGGAAAATCCAGAATCAGTCCATGTATAGGTAGGCAGACAAGCATGGACTTGTTACATTAGGTAGGAATTTAGCCCTAGTTTGTCTATTGATAAAAACAAGATTGAAACTCAGAAATACTCACTGGCCTCCTCTTCAGGGTGATTTTTCTTGTGTTGCAGTAAGGGGGTTAGTGCAAATGCCAGATTTTTGGGGACTTTTTGCATTGTATCGTTGAAGCTCCTTGTGTGGTCAAGTTATGTGTGCAGTTCAGAGTTGCTATAAAAGCCATAGCAGCCCTTAACCCGAGGGATTATTGCTTAATCACAGAAAGGCTGAATTTGGTCTGCACAAAAATATGGTCCATGTTTTCATGTCTCTTGCAAAAGAAGACACATGTTCACCTAGGACTGAAGTCCAAGAGGAGTAACCAGGTTATGACACAGGAGAAACACACACTGATTAAAACTGGACTGTAACACAGCTTGGAAACACCTCTGGTAACATTTTTTACTTTCATCTAATTGGGTCCAAACAATGAATTCTGCACTGGATTATTCAGAAGAAATTCTAATATTCTATTTCTGAAGGCCTACCGAGTCATGAAAATAAGGAGGTAAAATGAAGTACCCACACGTGAAGACCTTGATTTGTTCACATTTTGGCATGATTACTTGTCTATATGATTATCAAAGATGTACTTGGTGCTTTACAGACATGCAGTTTCATTATGAAGGCAGGCTTTTTCAAACTTTGTCTATTCAGATGTTTCACATCTGAACTAGCAGAACGAGCACATATCAGCATATTTCAGCCATGAAATATTTTGCCTTTTTTATAAAAAAAAAAAAGTTGGTAGCTAAACTGTCCAGAAGCTGGTTTAACAGTCTATAACCTCAAGGGAAAATGTCTTTTTGGAGCTACCTAGCTGTCTGGCAGGCAGCTTGCTATCAGGCAGAACACCACCTTGAACAGCAAATGAGTCTCTTATAAAGCCAGCGCAGTTCAACCAATTGCTGCTATAGATTAATATAGACGACTAGTAAATGGGAGCTGATGGTCATGCAGATGAAGGCAGAAGGTCTAAAATGGTGAACTATTCTTCTAGCATGGAAATAATGCAGTCATCCTAATTAGGCTTTGTGGATGCAGAGCTACCCAAGTTCTGCAACATCTCCTCATCTGAAGTCCATAGAAAATGCATTTATAGTTCTGAGTTGTTCGTGTTTACAGACTTTCATCTGACAGAGCTTAGTGTATTACCAGCCTCCAATTTTCCAAACCTTGAATTTCTTGGCTGGTGAACTATTAAAATGCAGATTAACTAAACTTCAAACAGATTTATTGCAGATGGCTCCTGCAGAATCCTTTTGGATTACCTGCCTCCGGACATCATTTCCTAGTCTGTAGGGGTTCATTAAGGACAGATTTAAATGTTACAGCTGGGAAAAGGCCAGCAGGAAGTGTATGTTGGAAATTATTCATATTATTATGCTTGATCTAGTGATACAGACTTACCTTTTAGGAACTTTTAAGTTTCTTATTTGTAATAATGAATAAGATATGCAAGCATGCCTCATATATCATGGCTTTGTTTAAGAGTGCATTTCATAACCTTTGAGTTATTTGTGGCAAAGAAAGTGGCCTGTGCTGAGAGTGCAAAGGGAAAAAACAGCAGCCGCAATGCATGCACCTCTTAGTTCTCAGCTGCAGCTACTCTCTATTTTCCTCTGAGGAGAGCCCTGAGATTCAGAACATAGCCATGAAGCATCTTGCTTTGCTTCAGCCATCTAACCCATATGAAAATACAGTTACACTGGGGTTAGATCTAAGGTTTATTTCATTATGCTTATAAAAACAAAAATAGCGATGTTTAGATTTACATGATTCACTAATTGTACTGCCACTTGTTTTTTTACAAATTGGCTCCAAAGCTCTTAAGTTTTTTTGGAGATGTATTTAATCTAAATCTATGCAAGTCACTGTAATGACTTCTTACGAAGGGGTTTTTAATCACTTTCAACATTTAGCCCCTGATTGGGCAAAGCACTTAAATCTGAGTACTTGGGTGCTCAGACTACTCGCTGAATCAGGTCTGAGGGCTAAATGCTGAATTCTTGGTTGCCTCAGGTTTTTAAACAAAGTGGAAGTGCAGCCTGTGAACAGGCATTGCCCTGGAGCTATTTAACGGCTGTGCAGTAAATTGAGCCCTTGACAGGGCTGGCAGCACCATTTGAGCAGCAGAAGCCAGGGTCTTTCTTGAGCTCAGCTGTCTCACTGCCTTGTGTGCCACTTAAATGGCACGCTCTTGCCTCTAGATTTTATTCTGTACTTACACAGGCTAAATATAGAAGTCCTCCTAAGTTGTTTGAAAGCACTTTCCACTTTAGATCTTTAAATGTCTTATTCATTATTGCAAATGAGAAACTTAAGAGTATTTTGACAGTGTCAAGCATAGAGTCCAAATACTCTTCATAGGATCCTGATCCAATTTACTTTGACCTCTATGGGTACCGAAGTCAGTTTCAAAGTACACCTGTTTCCAAACTGAAGGAGCATTTTTCGCTGACAAGGTTTTGCCAGAAAAAGCTGCCAGGCGCTGAGGAGTGTTCAGCCCTTTGGCTGGTTGTAGACTAATTTCTCTGTGAGCTGGCTGTGGTCTAACAGATACATTTCAAATATTGAACACTGGTCTCCACTGGCCACCGCAAAATTTAGTGCATTAAAGAGTAACACCAGTTCGTTCCTCTGACTAGTGCTGACCCTCACACCTGCATCAACAGTTTTATATTTAGTCTTTGTGTGCTGGAAACCAAATTTTCAACCAATGCTAATAGATGTTTTTGCAGCTACACTTGTGCAGGTTAACAACCACAATAGTAAAGTGCACATGGGTTTTACAGTTTCTCTTCTTGAGCTTTCATGAATGCTCTTTTCAGGCTCTAATAGCATTGCTGATGTGTGTGCAGGTGTCGGTTGTGATGAAGTGTGCTTGCGGGCATTCATAGCTGCACGGGACTGATGAACATGGCAACTGAGAGTTGAACAGCAGGTGCTGAAAACCTACCCATTTTTCTTTTGGTTTTTAGTTTTCTGGAGCTCTTTGATGTCAGAATTACTCAGTTGCACTACAAATACAACTATTTTTTCATAGAATTGTAAGCATAACTATCATGATTGCGGTTTTAGTCTGTCATGGATTTGATCTCACTATCTAACAAAACCCAAAAGTTTTATTAGAGGCACTTTCTAATAATGTATTTTTAATTCTAAATGCCTGCAAATGGGAGTTATTTGCCAAATTCTAACTGGTAAACAGCATGAATGCTTCATATGCTTCTGCAGCCACTTTCAAAAGATGCTGCCAAGGTACATAATGCATCAAAGTTTGCATTGAAAACGGAAAATCAATCAGTTCGGATACTGTTTTAGCCTGAAGCTTGTTGTCATGCTTGGATGTTTGTTTGCTTTCTGAAAAGGTTGGGAGCCGTTTCCTCTTCTGGTCTGGGAAAACTTGCATGACAGAGCACTTCTCTAATGGTTATGTGACCCCTGGAGAGGCCAAGATCTCTGTTATTTCACCTTCAGTGAATAAAGAACAGTAGATATACAAATGTCAGTAGGAATGGACAAGAGCTACTAATCAGAGTAAAATTAGGTAACTTGGTCCAATTACATAATGAGTTGAGTTAATTTTGTTGTCTCTGGATACAAAGGGATGAAGAGGAGGTTTCCTAAATGGCAGTTCATGACAGAAAGGCAAAATTCTTCAGAAAAACCTGACTCTTGCTTCTTTGCCCTTATTGAAATCACATCAACATGCTTTATAAAAAATGCCTTTTTCTAGAGAGCTGTACAGAGGATCTGAAGCATATTGTGCACTCACATTCCAGGTTCTCTAACCTTCTGCAGTAATTGGCAGCTAGCCCGCTTCAAGAAGAATATTTATAAAGCAGGGAAAGCCTCCCATATGCTGCCCTTCTAAGGAAAGTCTTCTCATTACTGGAAAGCAGGAGCACAATGATGGTAAAATACTGTAAGGATCATTTATCAATCATTCTATCAGCAAAACTGCAGAAACACAGAACTAGAGAAATTAGACAGGGGAAAGCTCTATTTTTTATCTTCCTCTCCCTATTTCCACCAATGCAAAACTTTCTGTTTTTTTATTTCTCTTAGTTTTAAAAGTTCAGATCAATGAGGTATGGCACCATTTCATTAGTGTATCAGAAGGGGTGTGGTTGTAGGTCGAGAGAGGTTCTCCTTCCCCTCTACTCTGCCCTGGTGAG
>NW_010161867.1:13762-37319 GCF_000695765.1 Mesitornis unicolor | reverse complement strand
CTCATGAGGAGCGGCTGAGGGAGCTGGGTCTCTTTAGCTTGGAGGAGGCTGAGAGGGTGACCTCATTAATGTTTATAAATTTGTAAAGGGCGAGTGTCAGGAGGAAGGAGCCAGGCTCTTCTCAGTGACAGCCAATGACAGGACAAGGGGCAATGGGTGCAAGCTGGAGCATAGGAGGTTCAACCTGAATATAAGGAATAGCTTTTTTACTGTAAGGGTTACAGAGCACTGGACCAGGCTGCCCAGAGAGGTTGTGGAGTCTCCTTCTCTGGAGACATTCAAAACCCGCCTGGACGCATTCCTGGGCAAGTAGTCTAGGTGATCCTGCTCTGGCAGGGGGGTTGGACTGGATGATCTTTCAAGGTCCCTTCCAACTCCTAAGATTCTGTGATTCTGTGATTCTGTGATTTCTCTCAGGAAATTTCCCTCATTTTCAGTAGTTCTTATAACCAAGAAGTATATTTATTTCCTGTTCTTATTTTGGTGCCATTGTGTCTACTGATAACCTTATGTGGCAACCTAAATAATTCATACTGTAATGTACCTGTCATCCAAGGGTGTTTTTTGACCAGACTATATTCATTTTACCTTGTGTTGTTTACCCACTTTTTCATCTTTTTGAAATGCTTCCCCTTTCAGCACCTTATCATTTTTGTTTCTCTTTTGTGAGCTTATTCCCATTTGTTTTTCCTTTGTATTTCAGATAAGAAAGACACACTGTGACACCTGGCTTGTTTAGTACCTTTCAACTGCTAAGCAAGTGCTGAGCTGCATTTGCAGAAGCATCACTTTTGGCTGCTATATGGCAATGCAAACCTGTGATGGACTTAACTGGGGTAGAAGTGGAGAAATCTCTAACATATCGTTATCTTATCTTCTATTTCTCCCCAGGTTTAGCAGTCTGCATTTTTTCTGAAGCTAATCTCTCTTCACAGTGCTTTTATACTCTCTGCCTCGATTTTATTGTTGCCGTGTTCACAAGTCCATTCCTTTTAGTGTCATTGGTTAATTTAACTGATCTTCTTCCTTCTTCCCTATTATTTATCAGTTTTAAGTGAGGTGCTAACCCCATTTTTTGTGATGCTCCCTTCAATATCCTGTACCACTGACATGGTTCCCAAAAACACTAGGTATCAAGAGCTCAGTCAATGTGAACTTATGGAATTTTTGGGTCATGTAGGAAGCCATAAGCACCTGAATTAAACAAGCAGACAATCATGAGAAAGTAACAAAATTTGATAAACAGCATTCAATAATCTCGAACAAATCCAACTGTCAGTTCTAGGCTGACAAATCACAGATGTACCTCTCTATTCCCAGCTTCTTGATTTCCCCTTCCTGACTCTCAACACTCCAATTATTGGGAGAGTGAGAGGTTTGTCAGTTTATCCTTCCAGCTTCCTTCTGCTTGTAACACAAGAATAAAGACATTTAAAATCTTTTAATATTTCATTTGGTTTGGAGTTTTCTTCCCATTAAATAGTTGCAGTATTCTTTCCATTTAATGAAATAGTTTCAGCTTTCTTTCCTGTTTAATGAGTTGGAAATTAGAAGTGAACAGGAATAGTCCATTGCTTAGGCCTGTAGTTTAGAATCTGTGAGAAGAAAAGGAAAAACTTGTGAAGGCTCTCTGCAGACTCAGGAATGGTCTTCATTTTGCTTTTATGGTTTTATTTAGAGTACAAGGCTTAGTAAATTAAAAGAGATTCAGTTCAGCAGAAGGCAGTGTTGTTCAAATGGTATAGCTTTTTTTCCCAGAATATTATTTTTCAAATAACAAACCAAACTTGGTTTTAAGCATGTGTTTTATATTTTTTCCTCAAATTTACTTACAGAGCCATCTAGAAGGTCTAAGAGGATTTTGTGTAGGTTAGGTAACCACATATAGGCTTCTGCATTCTGATTCTTTTGTTGCTGTTCTTATTATATAGGCATAAGGCATTTTTAGATGGCCATTAGTGTTGTACTGTGTCATACTAATTGATTAGTGGTTTTCTAAGTAATATACAGCGGTCTCTAAAGGATATTGCAACAGCACCACAGTACCATAAGAATTTATGTTTTACAGATAAGTCCACTATATGGAGTCACACATGTAGGATAAACGGGCAGCACAAGTAGGCTTTATCAGTGTAGGGCCCCTAAGGGTTGTACACAGCACCAGAAAATCCAATTAGAGCCGCAGGTAGTTTTTTCAATCTCTTAATCGGCATTGCAGCACTGCAGATGGATATTATTGCCCACTACTTAAACTTTATTACTCCATTTTTCTGTCTGTAGCCCTTTGCATTGCCAACCCACCTTGAAGAGACGGCAGGCAGAACCATATAATACGTTTTATGACCTTGGCATCCGCACTGTTTTGTCGCATGAAAGATAAGTAGGGTTGTGACAACCAAGAGGAAGCCAGCAACCTTTTAAGTTGGTTTTACAAGTGCAGTTTGCCCTGCATCCCAATCACGAAAGCTAGCTGATCCTCCCGAATAATGCTTCACCCGCCCTTAATGACTGTAAACGGAATTTGCAAGACCAACTTCTTTTGGATGCTAATGCTTTTTAAAGAGGAGGCAGGAGGATCTAGGGCAAAGGAGCAGGTGTTGGCTGCACCCAAGCCCCGGTTTGCAGGGAGGTATAGATTCATTGTGTGACCTTGCATTGAGTCACTTGACTTCCAGTGTTTCAGTTGTGCTATAAAATTGACTAAAGGCAGGACTTAAACCATACACTGCATCCTGGGTAAATAATATACTCAGAGAAAACATATAGGAGGAGGGAATTATGTTTTTGTTCCTTAAAATACCTTTCCTGACAGAGAGAGTGGGTTTGCTATGGATGAATAATCTGTTAGCATAAATTACTGTTATTTTCAGTGATGGCTTACCAGGTATATGTATCAAAGAGTGATACAGTCTGCTTGATTTTATGGTACATTAACTTTGCCAGAATGCATTTATTATATTTAAAACCTGCTAGGTACCTGCAGTGGGAACAAAGATTGTATAATTATTTTTTCTTTAGCTTGTGGGAAACCAAATGCTTTGAATATAAAAGATTATAGGGGTGAAAAGTTCATTCTGTTCACCCCTCCGTGGTGAGAGTATAGGCAAAAGGTAATCTGATTACTAATTTGAAAACAGATGAAAGAAACCAATATAGTGATGAAATAACTGCTACTTCCATTTCTGCCCTTTGTATTATTGGAAATAGTAGATAGATGCAATAGCTGAGCTGTGAAGCAAATCTTTCATTATTTTATTATAAGCATCTTCTCCAATCAATTAATCACTTTGGAATAAATAGCTTCAGGGTTTTGATTTTAAAACATATATGCAAGATTTTGCTGTAACAGCAATAAACAGCAGGAAATGTACCAGTGTTCAATCTCTGTTTTAAATGAGGAATGCAGAGTCTATGAAATTAATGGAAATATCTTCATTAAGTTTACTGGCTTCACTACCTCAGAAAACAATCATCTATTCTTGAAAGTATTGCACAATCCCCGTGAGCAAATTTACAGGAAGTGTTGGATAAAGACTTCAACTTTAGGTGGCTTTTCCATACAGGTCTTGGGTAAGTTCATTCTTACATCCCAACACGGTTACTTTATTATATGATCCTTTATAATTTCTATGATAAGAACTGTGCCTCTTTATTTACTCTGTTTTGTACACTGGTCTATACCTGCTCTGTCTGTGTGGGGAAAAGGTGTCTGTATGGATACTGTGATATGCAGAAAGCTGTCTGATCTTTGTCAACAGTGAAACTCATTGATCCTCATATATATATCTATATATAGAGAGATATAGATAGATATATATACATGTATGTATTAAAAAAAAAAGAAATAAGTTAAATTCACATTTTGAAAGCAGAGAACAATTTTCTAATCCCACAACTCCTGTTCTTGGAACAAAATAAGGAATTAAAACTATACATATTTAAAATGTAGGAAGCCTGAAGCTTCCACGCAATAGCACAGCAAAGAAGACACTAAGTACAGTGATCTAAACAGGGACGTTGTCCTTTGCGCTATGAAGTGAAGAACAATCCACAGTATATGGCTATATAGTTACAAATAGTGATGTGTTATACTACATGGGTTCAAACAAGTTTGCTATTCTCATGTTTACATTTTTGGCTGTCCATCCATAGCATTCTTTTACTCAACTTTTTTTAGTACATAGCACCTTTTCTCCATGCTCTGTATCTATTTTGACATAGTTCTGGGAAGAAGGACAAAGGCAGAAGGAAGCATAAACTCTTCTACATGGCCAGTTCCAAACAGCTTTCGGGAAGTGATTTACAGTATTAAAGTAAATATTTTTCATACCTTGCACAGCATTATTTGTGGTCAGTCACTTTTAGTGTGAGATATACCACGTTGTTGACTATGATGTATACATAATGTGAAACAATAGCCGGAGCAGTGCACAGCAGTACTCCAAAATTATTTAGAATGAAGCAGACACCAATATATGTGTTTTAGTTTTTAGTACATATAACTAATGGCACAGGTAAACTTTATATAAACTATATATTTAAAGAACTGAAAAAGTATTGAGAGTATTGAGGAAAAAAAAATCAGTTCAAGATCAGATTTGATCAGATCCACCTCTGTAAAGACTGTGATAGCTGGAGATTGACTTATTGACAGCAGAAGGGAGCACAGTAGTCCAGCCACTGTAATGCTTTTACGTGGTCTTCCATAAAGCTGCTAAGTAGTCTTTCAAACTTATAGCAATTAATTGTCATTTTGAGGAGAAAGAAGGATACAGTAGAAATTCTAGTTTCTATCCTAGAAAGAAATTTATTGTCTTAAAATTATCGAGACTAGTTCTAAATATTTAGGAACATATTCAACTTCTCTCTTAAATCATATGTGATTTTTCCATGAGAATAATGAAAACATTTTCAAAATTAATATTTTGAAATTATGCTTCATCATCATCTTGAATTTGTCTGATGGATCACTGAAAAGCAAAAGCTATGTGATACCTTTCGTTCTAATGGAGGAAAACAGCAGTGATACACAGAATGATACTAAATGAAATTGCGAGTCGTTGAGCCACTCTCTTCTTTCTATAGTCTATGTAGTCAACCTATCGCTGCTGTTTTCAGAAGTTAACAAATTAAAAGAGGTGAACTTTCTCATGAGAAAAGAACAAGAACATAAGTACTTTAACTGTCAAGTGATGTTCTATACCATTGACTACAAATACAAAGTTATGCATGTTACATTAGAAGCTGAGAAATCATATAAAGATTAATCAAGCCAGCACATCAACTCATTGTATCACACTGATACTCCACTGAAAACAGCTGGTATTTTGCTAGCAGTGCTTTGCCAGAAATGGGACATGATTCTATATTGCAGTGTCAGAGATGCCTTTATGAACTGAAACAGTCCTTGGAGTCAGCAGAATTAATGTTGAGTATAAATACATTTTCTGACAAATCTCAAGCATACCAAGAATGCAATTTATTGCAATCTAGCAGATGCGCTTACATTTAGTAACTTTGTCAGGATGTTGCTTGAGATCTGATGGTAATTACTGATGTGTCATTTGGGGTGTGTTGTTGAGCAAAGTCTATTAAAACTCAATTTATTTCATCAGTTAGTGCCCAGATTTCATTATACAGTAAAAGAATGTTCACACTGGAATTTTAAAGGTGGGCACATGGTTGCAAAAAATCTTCAAAATATAATGGCACAGTAATTCTCTAGCTATTTAATTGCTTAAGTCTAACAGATCCTATTTCTGGCCTTGTAATTCAGAGACAGGTTTACCCACCTCTTCCACCACAGCTTTCCTCTATAAGCTTGGGTGTGCCACTCCTCTCTTTGTGCTATGTCTCCTTGTTCCTATGAACTGAGTATAACTACTACCTTATTATTCAGGGTGAGGATAAAAACACAGCATACTGTAAACCATCCTGATTCCAGAGTAATTCAGCGCAACATAGAAATGTCATGGAAAGGAAGAACAGCAATAGGCCTTTTATATTTTGTTCCCTCAATCTGCTCCATTAAAAAGGAGATTATGACTGAAATAATGAGTAGACTTTGGGCGTTGAGATTGCTTATGCACTACATGGAATGTCTGACAGGGAGAGAGGAGATGTTGTGCAAGCAGGTGCAGCAACTCAGGGGAACACGTATCCTCTAAATGGCTACTGCAGGTTTTTTGAAACTTTTCCTTTTTTTAAAAGATTATGATACTGCAACAGCATGGGCAGAAATCTGCTTCTCTTCGGCTACTGAGAAACAATGGGTCATGTTGGTTTAATAAATTCTCTTTTAATAAAATATTTCACCTTCCCAACTTTTCCACATGTTGATTCCTTTCCTTTGCACAAAGCCTAAGAACATTCTTTGTTACCTCTCTAACATAGTTAAGCCCAGGGCTGTGGTGAGGTTTTAAGCCATTTACAATAATAAACAACAGCTAAAATCACCTGCTAATAGCTACTGTCTGCAATCTTTATTTTCAGATGAGGCAGTCTTTCGTTCTATGAGTTCATACCTGCTGCCTTCAAGTGATGTACAGGAATGAGCTTTACTGGCATAGCCCTGGATTTATTTACCTTTCATAGGTAATGATATTTCTTGGCCTTGAATGAAACATTTTCCCATTATAAATAATGCAGATACTATTATACTGTCCATGGAAAAAATATTGGATTTAGTGACAAGCTTTGCATACATAACATAATCCCTTGAAGGCCTGTGACTTTTTTCCCATTGAGCATATCTTCCTATACAGTTAAGGAGGCTGGTTTCAGTTATTTAAGAGAAATAAGTGCAAGAGAATAGAGCCTTAAGAAATGAACATTAGTTATCCAAAAAGGGACCTAGTGAGAAAGGGAGCTCAAAAGGGTCTACACAGCTTAATTCATGTACCATCTGTTTTTGGGAAAATTAACACAGGTTAGATTTTCCAACTCATGTTGGCACTCAGCAGCGCCTTTAGAACCTGTAGTATTTGGTTAAGTGTTAAAAACAAATTAGCATCCTTTTACTTACTGCATGAATACTGTACATATTAGTTTGCTTTGTCATAAGCTATCAGAATTGTAATGGCAAAATAGAAAGCTGATGCCTCTGAGTGAGCCACTCAGCCATAATGTTTCTTAGCTGCCTTACAGAAGTGCTTGACATTCTTGTCCTCTTCTGAGGACTGTTTTGTTTGACGTGATGATTTTGTATAAATTCAGTTTTTGCTCAGGTTTGGAAATTTGTTCCCTGTGACCTCTGACTTATGTTCCTTCTCTCGGTTTGGCTGCAAGTGGGTGTTGTAAGCCTCAAGACACCTAATTTCATCTAAATTTGAGTAACTGAAGACTATTACCCTCCCCATAAAAGAATCCTCCTACTCAAAGACTGTGTAATTGTATTGTATCAAAGTATTACTTTATAATTGTAGAGTAGCTTTCAAAAAAGTGTTAGATTTTAAAATACATGACAGAAATGTGAAATAATTTAGGTTTTGTTGTTTTTATTTTCCTCACTTTGCTACTTACCAGATTTCAGTAGCTTTTGGCAAAAAAGGTGAAACTAGCCATGCTAAATGAGGCTGTTATGTGATACCCTCCAATTAGGCAATATTGAATACCTGACTTCCTACTGTGGACTGAATATGGGGGCAGTAAATGCAAAGTTAGCATCTTTAACAGTATATTTACCTCAGCTGGACACCGGTTTTCTTTCACTGCATTTGTTGCAAAAATCTTTAAACATAGAGCAATCTCAGTTATTGGGAGCTTGGATGGTGTATGTACGCGCACTTGTCAAAGATTTCTAGAGTCTTACCAGAGGCTTCCAGTCACCTCAAATACCTAATTATCTGAAACATCAATTATTTTTTGCTACCCATTAAATCTTACTTAGTTTAGCACTTTGTTGATGCTGTAAGTTTGATGCAGTATCTATTAATACACTTGCTAATGTCATGCTTTTACATATCTCAAAAGATGAAGGGCCTGGTATCACACCCTAGCTTGGTTTCAACTGGCAAATTTTCTTGACTTCACTGGAATTAGTTAGACCTAGAATAGCAATGAGCCTTGTCCATCTGTAGATGTGTATATGCATATTTTCAGCTGATGTAGTGGTAATACATATGAGACTCATTGTGGAGTGGAGTGAAAGGATGCAACATCTTATGGAAAGCTAAAGCTCTGCATTTAAGCTGGGGCTGCCATAGGCAATCTTTCAAAGAATTCTCTAATTGTAACTAAATAAAGTAAAAAAAATTGCCTTTCATGAACTAAAAAAACATTTGAAATAATTATTGGAAACACTACAGGCATTTTTGTGTTGTTATTTTATTGGTGAATGAAACTTTATTTAGTGAAGCCTGAAGATCAAAGTGCTGATAGCATGTGTCTGTGTGTGCCCACGTGCATAAAGTATTTCTTACTAATGCCTTTAAATAAAGGTGTTTCAGCTTTGCTTTTGTGGTTTCAAGGTGCTAACTGAAAAGCAAAACTCAGAGTACTACCACATTTGTTCTTTTGGTACTCCAGAAGCCTCCTTTGAGTTAATCGGTGATTTTTCACGGATGACATCTAATCTATAAGTATAAATTACTTTGCACTCTTATTATGCCTTAATTGAAGGGCACCAATGTGAAATTGCAGTAGACAGAGCTGGAGTGATTCTAGCCTCAATTAACTTTGGGCAGATTTGAGGCTTTTTTCCTTGGACTAAGGACAACTCTTTGGCATCTTGTATTTATTTAAATTGTTGCTAGAAAAGTTTGAGGACATGCATATGACCAGGTATTTTATAAGACTGCTCTGAAGAGATACACAGGAGTCATGTGTATTGTCTGTACATCCTCCTGTTTTGTTTAACAGCTGTACAGCCAGCAGTGGCCAAATCCCTCAGGATTCTGCTGGGGAGAAATAGTTTAGTAGCCATCATTTTTTTTGGTAAATGGCAGTTACCATCTCTGTGACAGCTGCCCTCATCTCATTCTTGACTTTTTTTCAGCTCCCTGCCTTTAAGACACAAAATGTGTATCGCAGTGCAGTAAAATCATTGTGGAAAGATAAAGCATCTTGCTCTGTGAAACAGGAAATTCAGACACAGTAGAATGCAAAATTGTAGGAGAGGCAGGATGTATGTAAGAAAGGAACAGGCATATGGTGATCCAGTTAATTCTTACTTTACATTTTACCAGAACTGATACCTATTTACCAGAAAATTAGATTTGATGCCTCTGTCTAGGCATAAACACTCTTAGAAATGTTCCTGGTGTTCAGTTAACAGCAATGAAAACAGTATAAAGATCTTGCCAGCACAAGTCCGTGTATGAAGATAGGTGTTGGCAACATATTTTTGTTACAGGACTCTCAAAGTTTTCCCTAGTGGTTTGGATGGTCATAAAATACATTTGTGTTTGCTTTTCATTGGTTTGCTTTCCTGTATGATCTTTGGGCCCTGAAAAGTAGCCCACAGGCTTTTAGGGGTCCACAGGTATAAGTCAAAAACCTGCTATATTTCTTAGCTTTTTCACTGTTGTACAAGTCCTTTTCTCTGGGTAAGAATAGATTCAGCATCTCTGCCATCATAAACACAATGGCAGCCACAATAACAAGCCGTGATATACAACCTGATGTGATATGGTGGTGTTGCAGTGTGCTCCGACATGCCCCACTTTAGAATTCAATCTGAAATGGGGTTGTTGCTTTTCCTACTTACTTTTTTTTTTTAATCTGAAGTTATTCTTACATGCAGGCTAAGATAGCCACAAATTTGGTGCCTTCAGTAAGCTAAATATGCCTCTTAGTCTTTAAAGGGTCTGAGCAGAACGTCATCTTTCTGATCACTGAGCTACTGCTGTCTATTGTATTGCAGCAAGGAAACAGCTGTGGATGCGATGCCACATATAGGTCAAGGAGTTGGTCAACCACATAGCGTTCACAGAGAGCATGGCAGATTGTTATCACAGGAGAAAAAATATTGCCAAGTATTGCAGGGGATTTATCAAGCAATAAATTGTGTGCCCCCAAGTATATTTCAAAGAGGATAGTGGACACAAATATAAATTCACATGAATAACTGAGCTCCAAGAATAATGTTGATAGTGATTAAATAAGATTAAACTTTGCAAAAAGAGAAGGGAAGAGAAGAGGAAAGGGATGGGAAGGGAGAAAGAAGGAAAATAGAAAAGCCTTATTTCTCATGCTTTCTCAAAACTTATTTAAATTCCCAGTACATTTAAAGGGTCTGTCTGCACTGATCAGGCTACAGAAGTCAGATCTTGATTATTTAAGAGTTATGTGTTGTTTAACTCACACATTCAAAACCAAGAAGGCATTTTTGTGATTATCTGGTATGACCTCTAGTTGTATTATACTGTTCATAAAACTGTTCTGAATCAAATCTTATCTGAGCACTGACATATTTTTTGAAAACCTCCAGTTCTGATTTAAAAATGCGAGTGATGACACACTGAATGAAGATCTTGGTAAATTGGTCCAATGGTTAATCTTTTCTATTTATTTTCAAATAAGGAGATTTTAGTTCACAGTAAATTAGCACCATAATTTCTGTGTTCTGATTGAAAGATTGAACTTTCAAATAGCTGCTAGGCTTCTAACTAGTGATTTGCATACAAAGTTTTACATGAAGATTTCTGACTTCCCTTTCATCAGCTCATAGAATGTACATTAGCACTGATTGGACCCTCGTTGCAAATCTCAACAGTGTGAAGAAGTATCAAAAATTATGGTGCCGTCCCTCTCAATGGAACTCAGAATTTTTTTGTTTCTAAAATATGAATTTTCCCTTCTAGTGAAATTAAACATATCCCTTCTTCCATTCACATACATATTCAAAATTCTGGAAGTGTGTGGTATTACTGAAAACATATTCTAATATACAACCAAAGCAAGCATTGTAAAGCAAAGACAATAAACTAAAATGTACTACCCAAAAGACGCTTTGGAAAGCTGATTCTGAACTCCATGTAGTTCTAAATAGTAGCTGCACATATTACACAGCTCATTATATAGCAAAATATTCTCAAATATATTGGCTAGAAAGATCTTCAAGTACCATCTGGGCTGTCTTGAGATAACAAACTCATGTTGCACAAATCTTGAAGGAAAATGGAAAGGAGACATTTTTATGGGGTCAATTTTGGTCTTTAAAGCCTTGCACATTGAGGACATTGTATTTGTTAACTCTCCACTAAAACGTGTTTTCCAGGATTGTAGCTGCTGCCTTTAGTTGTATCATCTAAACTTAAAAGTTATGGCATATTGCATGAAAGACTAGCATAACTTAATGCCTTGTTTCTGATCTTGCTACTAAAAATGGGGATTCTGAAAGACCATAGTAAAGGACAGATATTTGACGCAATGTGCTGTGGGCTACTTAATTTTGCATATTGCACTACTTGAAGTAAGTAGGACTGGAACAGCTGTGCACTCAATCCTGGTGAAGACAAGAATCTCTCCCTGAGGGCATCGCTTTCTTCTGCCAAGTAGGAAAATCAAGTGATGGCTTTGGCTATGGACTTTTCTGTTCTCTCATGTAGTCTTTTCTTATCATTTGGGCTTTGGCTGAGTATATTTGAAAGGATCAGTATGTGTTTGATTTTTATTATTCCATACTTTATCCTGTAATACAATTTGGTTTTGCCCATGCTGTCTTTTACAAACTATTGATTTGATTTAAAGTTTTGTCAAAGTACTACAGTTCATTTCCTGTGAAAAGTTTGTGTGAAACTTAAAAATACTTTAAAAGTTATGTTACCCTTGTACTCACCCTTGTACTAACAGCTATGATTTTTACCTTGTGGAAGGCATTTAAGCAGATGTTCTCTGCTGGCAGTAGAATTGCTTATTTTTTTCAAATATTAAAATATTCGTAGATATCTGCTCTTTTCTATAGAAAACCCTATCTTTTTTCTGTATTTTTAAAGAACAGGAGACAAACACATGAAATATACTCCAGCTGCTTTTTGCATCCACCTATGACAAATGTCATTCATCAGTTCCTAAGGCTTACTTCTGATATGTGTCAGCTAGCTCATATCACATAAAATCCTGTAAAATTTGTTTCTGCAGCTGTAACTCCTCCCTGGAAGTGCTCAAGGCCAGGCTCGATGGGGCTTTCAGCAACTTGGTCTAATGAAAGCTGTCCCTGCCCATGGCAGGGGAGTTGGATCAGATGATCTTTAAGGTCCCTTCCAACCCAGAGCATTCTATGATTCTATGATTTCTGAGACTAGATTTGCCTCCTCCTTTTCTTTTTCCCTTTTACAGTGTAACCAGAAATCAGTATTAAAGATCACACCTACTGGAGTAGCCCTATTGCTTATATAACTCTTTTAAAGTATCTCTGAGATTGTTATCAGACTTTCATTTGACTCTTCAGTAAAGATCATCTGTAATAAGATACTCTTAAGCTGATCTCTTGGCTGATCATTTGGGACTAACTATGTTGTACTTAGAGTAGAGGTCTGACAAGCAGAGGGCAGCTGAAGCCCCTTTTATCCGTGCTCCCTGTGCTGAAGCCAAAATGTTGGCTGCATGAACTGCCTGCAGAGCATGGGAGCAGTTTACGTTCCCACCCCAATTCCAACTCTACCGTATGGGCTTAGAGAATTGCTTTTGTGAAAGTTGTCTTTGCAGCTGACAGTACTGTAACAAACATCTGACTTTTTGTATTTTCACTGTTGCTACCCGTCTGACAAGCCTGCCACACGCTGCAGGAGCTGTGACCCACTAACCAGTCACGCTTGACATGTGGGCTGGGAGTGCTGGAGAGAAACAACACTGCATCATGCTGTGATGCAAGCAGAGAAACCGGCCAGCTCAGTGCTTTACAAACAGACATTGCCCTGCTTCATTGTGTGGGCCTGCCCCATACCACGACCCCATATGCAAGCATGGGATTGTCACAGAGGCTGATACATGAACTTCTTGCACATAGAAAATACCCAGAATTTGTAAGACTGCCCACAGCTGTCCTGACATGACAGACAAGGCAGAACGGAAAATAACCATCAACCACAAGAAGAAAAGGCAGCTAAAGCTTTTGAAAGCACACTCAGACTTTTATCATATCTTTACTGAAACTCTAAAGTCAGAGAGAGCCACCTTCTTCTCACAGCCTTCAGAGAATGCTAGAAATTTTAATCTGTTTCAACGTCTATGGCATACTTGCCAAGAATATCACAGTAAATCTAAGCATCTTCCTTCCTTCTGTAATGGTTGACAATAATTTTCCAGGATGGGGAAAAATCTGGCTTAATCCAGGCTTTTTTTGACTTTTAAAGGACTTTGATACAGCCTGTGAAAGAGAACCTGTGTTCTGGAAAAAGACTGAGGGTTAGCCAGTTTTGGGCTGCACTGCACCCAGTGAGGTCATGCCAATACATCTTTGACAATTGAATAAAGTGCTCTGGTGTGAGACACTTCGCTCTTTTGCAATCTGCCTCTATACTAGAAGTTTGCTGTAATGCATCAGCACTGGCAAGTGACAGATGCCAGACTGAAACAGCTGTAAGGAACTTCTGTAACTTGCAGCGTTCAGTTTGTTTAGCTTCTCATGGGAGAAGAAATTAAGTAAAATGCACAGAAGTGAAAAATTTCATTGTAGGCTCCTTGCCATATCACTAAGATTAATTTGACGGATTTGGTAGTCTGAGAGGAGAGTTAAAAACTTCAACAGTAAAATAGTGATGCTGAAAAAGAACATCACAGTTCATACATCAGCACACTCTTTTCTTCATGTATACTTTCACAATGCCAAAGGATATAGTTACAAGTTCTTATATTTACTGATTCAATTCTGGGAATTGTTTGGGGAAATGAATGGGAATTTCCAAAGGCTAACTGCTGGGGCAATAGCCCTGGCCAGTGAAGTTGGTACTGTTGGTATTTTCAAGGAATTCTGCTTCACAGATGCACCATGTTAGAGTTTGGTAAGTTAATGAATTACTGCAGCTGTTTTGCATTACTCACAGCATGGTTTATTGTTCATACACTTAACCTTGAGGTACTGTTCTTGCAGTAACACAGCTTAATTAAGACAGTTAAAATAGTTGAGCTGTTTCCTAGTTTTTTACTGAGTAACTGAGGTTATGTGAATAGCAGTAACAACTACTCGCAAAAACCTTCAGTTTCTGAGGTGTTTTTTGTAAGTCAGCCATACAGTCCAGCACTATTGAATGGACAGATTTTCATTCTGTAAGAGTCTTTGTTAAAACAAAAAAAAAACACAAACAACAAATTCCACAACTCTAAAACATTTGCAATTAAACTGGCCTCATATCAGAACCCTTCCTGGTCCCCACCATCACTTCAACCAGTGTTATATGCCACATTAATCTCTTTTGGTAGTCACAACTTGATCACTGCAGAAATGCAAGCCTAACACATCCCAGAACAGAGTTGTGGGTTGAAAATATCAGTGCAGGCTATTTGTATGTAAGATACTTGTCCTTAATTTATAAAGGTTACAGTATGACTTCAGAAAATACAAGTTAGTTTTTGAACAATTTATGTCACTAGTCACGTAACCGTACTACATGAAAAGTGAATAGTTTGCGAATATATTTAATGTATAGAATCATAGAATGGTTTAGATTGGAAGAGACCTTTAAAGGGCATCTAGTCCAACCCCTCTGCCATGGGCAGGGACACCTTCCACTACACCAGGTTGCTCAGACCGCCATCCAACTTGACGATGTACATCTGTTAATATTTTGCAACAGAACATTTGTTTAAAAGTACAGATTGTCCACTTGCAAAGATTCCAACATTAATTTATATTCTATACATAAATTTAAAATAAAATCTCTGTATAAATGCAGTGTCTCATGTATCTTAAAGAGTCAGGAAAGAATGTGTAATGATGTAGCATATTACTTTGCACATCTCATGAAGTTAAGCAAAAATCTTGCACTTCAGAAATCATTAATCGTATTAATAATATGCATGTGGCAGAAAGCTACAGAAACAGATGAGTACTTTGCTAATGTTACAATTCTTTTTTCTATATTAAGTGAATTTCATACAAAACTCCTGATTGAGCAGTATTTTCAGAAAACTTATCTGATTCTTGAGCAGAGGTATATTGCAGATATCTACGAAGGAATCTTTTTCTTGCACTGAATGGTTTATATTCTCCTACGTCTTCCTTATGGGAGTTACTAGTCCTTTTAGCCACATTACCCCTTATCCATTAGTAAAATATGCTATTAATATTAGGATGTGCTGGTCAGCAAAGTGAGGAGCAGTATCCTCTGCTTCATGAATATCACATATACATTAACATCCACAGCGCGATTGCCCATATAATTCATTCAGATTAGTTAGCTGATGCAAATTCAAGAGAGATGTCTAAGATGAAAACAAATGTGCTTTATAAGTTTAACCAGATTGCTTAAAATTTGCTTATCTTGCTCACATTTCTAACTGAGTAGGTATAGTTTAAAGGGCAACTGAAATTTTCTGTAGATGGCAATTACTATTCAATATTAATGGAAGGTGTCAAACTAAAGTCCTAACCAAGGAACTTGCAACTCAGAGGGAATATAAATTCTTCCCTCAAAATATATCCTATATTCTTCCACTATGTGTTGATGCATTTATACTTGTACAATTTAACATTTGCATTTAATAAAATAAAAAATCACATTTGACTGCATAATTGTAACCAAAAACATAGCTTAATTATTATAACTCACGCATAAACAGGTGGATAATATTGAAGTCTTAAGTGCTGCTGCCTTCAGTAACACAGGTCTTTAAAAAAACCTTTTAAAGACATCAGACTAGTGTTTATAAGCTCTTGTGTTTTATTTGTAGAGTAGCATTTGTTGCTGTGTTTTTTCTTGTAGGCAGATTTTATTTATTTATTTATTTATTGTCCAACAAGACATTCTGTCCCTTACTTTCATCCACCCACAAAGGTTGCTGGGCTATGAAACACTTAAATGGACAGAACTCCTCAGAGGGAAGGTTTGGTTCTCTCTGATGTGAAATGGCACTTTCATACCCACCAGGCTGCACCTTGTCTTGTATTGCACCATCGGGTTATAGCAGGCCCTTACATTAGGGAAAACTCTGTCTTGGCCTTCCCCTCTGCATCAATTTGAATGTTCAAACTAGGCCAGAGCTTAAAATAATTCAACCTACTAAGAATTTCGACAGCATAGTTTAAGTTTCCCAACTCTATTACTTTATTTACTCATCAAAAATACTGGAATCATATTAGGAAAAGATTTATCTGAATGCCAGCAGAAATCATTACCCAGGCAGATAAGCCCATAAAGCATTAAAATTTATCTTAACACAAAATACAAGGCCTAGTCCTGGCACACTCCGCCTATTTGTCTAATGGACATGTAACAGAGAAATGGTCCAAATGAGCTTAATAAATCTCTTTCTTAAACTCACAAAAGACCACATCCTCACTTCCATAATTCTATTATAGTCTACTCCTTTGGAGGAGATAAAAGAAGAGATAACCTCTCCATTCAGAATATAAAATAGCAATTGTTCAGCTGATGATTGGAGTATTTCCAGTAGAAGGACTTAATTATGGAACAAAATTAGCTCAATCTGACCTTTTTAGAGAATAATGCAAAAGTAAAGTTTTTTGCAAGTTTCTTCCTGGAATAACTAAAATACGGAATAATTTACTTCACTTTTTTTACAGGAGCAAAAGGTGGTAGCATACGATAGCAGCATTCTTGGTGAGATGACAATCCAAGCATAATAACAAGACAGCATTTGCAGAAAGGGGTAATATATATTAATAGACTAGACCTGATACAGTTTAAAAACAGACAAGCTTTTAGACTCACAAGCCCCTTTCAGCAAGAGCAGGTTCCTCTCTGTGACTCAGAATTGCTAGCTTAATATCTAGATAGCATAATGATCATGACATAGAAATGCATATAAATTTATGGTATCTGTATTAATTACATAATGAAAGCTCCTCTTGGGATAAAGATAAAACATATTATTGCAATCTCTACTTTATCTAAGGAATAAATAGGAATTAGTACTTTCACCCCCAGACATACAGACTAGGTATGATGCTGTGCATTAAAGCATTTCTCTATGGGTTAGATGAGTTTCTCTATATTGAGGCATGCCTCACAAGGAAAAAAACAAAACAGAAAAACCCTCAAAAACCACCAAGAAAAACAAAAAAGCAAACAAACAAAAAACTGGAAAGAAAAACCTCATCTGTTTTGTCAGTCCTATCTCTGAGTTCATGATATTCTGAATGCTTCTAAGCCATGCTGATACTAGTGTGTACAAGAAAAAAGGCATGAACAGGTGGTGATATTAAGAAGCTTCTTATGGTTCTGAAAAATGAGATAGAAATGTTTCATGTTATGGAAGTCAACATCAATAATCATCCACCTTGTGTAGATATGGAAGTCAGCCAATGTCGTTCTTGTTCAGATGGTGTCAGATATTTCTTTTGCATCCGAGCTGTTGCTCTGGACACAAATCATAATTTGTGTAATATAGACAAATAAGGAGAATATTACTAATACTTCATTTTTGATTTTTTTTTTTTCAATAAAGTGAAGGCTCCCCCTTCTGGCACATTTCCTGAAGTGAATGCAAGGTTCCTGATACCTACTTTTAGCAACAGGAGACATTTTCTTTTTTGGGTTTTCTGGGGGGTTATTTTGGGGTTTTTTGTTGATTTTTTTAAAGATAATTTTTGCAAAGATTCTTTAAAAGTAGTATATTTATAGTTTCCCAAGGATTTCCCACTTCCCCATCAAGCTTAAGGACTTGATGTGAATTTATTTAACAGGAGGGGATTGCCCTAAGGCTTCATCTATAATTTTAATCTGTTGCTTTTCCAGGTAAAGACTTCCTTGTTTCACACTTTGCTGTGTATTATACAGAGTATAAAAAAGAAATTTTTCAGAAAATTTGAGTGTTAGCATTTGTTTTCCTTCAGGGTGATCACTGTATCTCAGCTATAACCCTACCACCGATTTTCCTAATAAATGCCTTGGAATCATTTCGAGAAATCTACCTTTTTTGAGCCAAGGCTACAGCTCTGCTGAGAGCAGATCTTGTCCAGGCTCACGGAATCTGCAAACCAGGGAAAGAATAAAAAGCAGAGAGACTTGTTTAGGACACACTTTTGGGAACTGCTGTAGCTGCTTTCATATCGTTGCTGCCTGTGTTTCGAGGACTGCCGCTGTCAATCGTTCCCCTAATCCCTTAAATCAGTGCAGTCACTTATGCGCTTAATGTGATGAACAGATTTGCCACTGACTTTCCACAGTCGTATACTTACGCAAAGAAAGGGAAGACTTTCCCAGCATGTGCAGCCACAGGATCCTGTAGTTCCTATAAATTCCTTCATTTTAATTTCGTTACAGATGCTGGTACCATCCCTCAACTCCAAGCAGACAGACAAAGGCAGTGAGACTGGTTAGGAAGCTTTCATTAGATTTTTCTACCAGAGATGTCGTGTCTCTGTGTCCTTAGACACTGTTTATGGGGGACAGCATTTTACTGGAGTATGAAGACAGGAATAAATGCTTCTGTGCAGGAAGGATTATAGGGTGTCATCCTTTCACATAGGTGTGCACACCAGCCCCTCCAGCTACACAGAAGAAAACGGAAGAGAGTGAGGGAGAAAAAAATACTATCATATTCGTATCAACTCAGTACTGAG
Source organism: Mesitornis unicolor (assembly GCF_000695765.1). Lineage (NCBI taxonomy): Eukaryota > Metazoa > Chordata > Aves > Mesitornithiformes > Mesitornithidae > Mesitornis > Mesitornis unicolor. Next base: position 18,634 of record NW_010161867.1, on the reverse strand, counting down.
CTGTGGTAGTAAAATGAGAATGAATTAATTATATTTATGACTTTCTTTCTGGGCTTTCCCTGAATACCAAGGTGATACTTTCTTCTATGGTAGTGATGCTACTTTGCTTTTTTATGCAGTTAAGTATTAAATGTGGCAGGTTTTAGTTGTAGAATGGCAGTTAGTTTGAAGTCTAGTGTCAGGCTAACAATTTGCTACAGCTACAGTGAATGAAGTATGTCCATTAGACTTGGTACATTAGGTGTGGAATTGGGAGAATTGTTGGCCTGGCACCTTATTCCACATTCCTATTCATTCTCCATGGTAACAAAAATCAGGATTGACCTACGCAAATAAAGCTGCTCGCCCTAAACAGAGCAGAGCTCAACCACAGAGCCAGCAAGACCAATTTCCTTTTAGTGCAGTTTACAGCAAAGAAGGTCTGTTGGTATCAACATGTACACATACACCAGAATGCCAAATGTAAGCTTGCCATCTGAGGTCAATTCAGAATAATAATAAAGTAACAGATGACATGCTCTTTATGTACATGTATATAGATACATGTGTGCACCTATCTGCATTCATGTTAAATTATTACTTTATACATGCACATATGTATTTCTTCTTAGAAGTGCATCAAAAAGCTGCTTTAATTGTCATAATGAAAGAGTAGGACTCCTTTGAGAACCATTTTTCTGTAAAACTGCTTCAAACTTCTTTTGAGTAGGCTGTCTGCACTCCAGAGACTTAAATCAGTAGATCTTTAACGAGATTAGAAGACCCGCTAATATCTAATCAATGGGGAAATAATTGTTGTAATGGTTGCATTTCTCTACAAAGTCTGTACTGAAAAACAGTTACACTGTCAATTTAGTGCGTATTACATCAGTTTGATATGCAAATGGAGGTGCTGGGCTACTTCATAATGCTGGTATTATTTAACCATTTGTGTACTAAGTGGAGAAAATTTGAAATGTCAGCAAATAGGATTCAAAAGCAAAGCAATGTCTTTTATCAACAGAGCCTTTCTTCAAAGTTTATATTGTCTACCTTTTAGAGTCAGACAAGAGAAACAGCAATATTAAATAGAGAGTACTGCTGGGAGCAGTGTAAAACAGTCAGTCGTTCCTGCACCTGGCACGTTCCACCATTTCTCTTACAGTATGAATAAAAGAGAGCAATTCTTGTGCTCTCCAGATTACCCCAAGCTCTTATCTTTTTGATGTTAAGGGGTCATGGAAGCATCTTAAATTGTCTTTATTCATTTAATATAGATTCTGTTAACTCAGGTTAATGACTATGGGCAAGAGCTCAGGGAGTTGAGAGCTGCTCACATTGTTCAACCTGGCTTGTCCTGTGACATAAGATGCATTTTTGGAGGAAGAAAAAAAAAAAAAGAAAAGATAGCATGTTGCCAGGACGTAACCAAACACAGTCTACAGAGAAGTGGAACCATTGCCTCTAAGGCATGTGCAGAGCTCATGGCTGTATCCGAGTACAGAAGAGCAATACAAAGTTGACCAAATCCCTTTCAAAATTACTGCAGCATGTCTGTTTGCTAAACCTTTGCTCTTAAACTTAGCACAATCAACAGGAAGTCTTTGGGAGTAGTATGTTGTCACCTGTTAAGACTTAGACGAGTATTTTGCCTGGAATGTTTCCCTACATTAATATATCATGGCCAAAAGAGTGAATAACATATAATTTGTTTCGGGAAGAGTACAAACTTGCAAATTGTTATCCAGTGAATATGGAACATTGTGTAGTTACATGATATTTAATGGCATCTACTTTTGGAATCTCACTTAGAAGATTGCAACAGGAGTACTCAGAAGAGCACTTGCTAACCGTTTCTCTTTTTTTGTTTACATTCACAGGATTCTTGAGCACTGGGGACCAAGCAGCAAAAGGAAACTATGGCCTCCTTGATCTAATTCAAGCTTTGCGATGGACTAGTGAAAATATTGGGTTCTTTGGTGGTGACCCATTACGAATAACTGTTTTTGGATCTGGTGCGGGTGGTTCATGCGTCAATCTGTTGACTTTATCCCATTATTCTGAAGGTAACCGTTGGAGCAATTCAACCAAAGGTATTATGCAGGTTGCAAATTTTGACAATTTTGGTGTCTGCATGCCACTGCCATTAGTACTATGTGATGCTCTGTATATTCTCTTTGTTCTTATGAACTGTTGAGTTCAGCTCAATATTAAGCAAACTTTTTAAAGGTTGTACAAGCCACTTCTCCCTCAGCTCTTCTGTGCATGTTTAAATTTTGGGTCACTTTCTTCTTTTTTCCTATGGAGCTTTGTAGAAACACTTCATAGCAGACTTCTGAATGGCATTTTCTCAGTGCATTATTTTTGTCTCTTTTCTTTCCTACCTAAGGGTGTCCTTTCTGGAAAACCAGTCAGTCATGCTCACAGTAGATGAGGTCATCTATATTCAGACAGTCATGAAAGGCATATTTAGTTTCTCATGAGGAGAACTTAAAGAAAACTAAAATGACACAGTTACTCTTTTCAGGCTAACAGCTGAAATGCTTAGAACTTATTTTGTGTGAAGGAAACAAGTAACTAGTTCAGAAATCTTTTGTCTGAAACTGCATGAACTTCACTTGCTGTCATCTAATAAAAGAATGGTTGAATGTTTTGCATGCATGATCCAAAATTGTCAAAGCATCCAAGTTGCAAATGGATTTTCTTCTATATGTTTTTTCCTATTCCATAACTAACACCTTTTCTCTCTAGTTGAGGCAGACAGCAGGAAATTAAAAACATGCTGATAGAGGCAAACAGGTTTTTTTCCTATGATTTTTGTGCCATAGTTCCACACAGTTTCGCTCATTTGCATGGCTATTGCTTATTGATCACATTACTTTTGTCTCATTGTTTTCACACATTTTTATATGTATTGTTTAGTTTTACCAGGGACATCACACTGTACCCTCTGCATACAGTCCTCCACTGATTTACATTGTTGTATCTCCATGGGGGACTAATTGCCCAGTCATAAAAAAATAAATAATTCCACTGACATTAAAAGAGATGCATTTACCCAGAGTCATGATGCAGAGCCCACTAAGGTTAATGGAAGTGTTGGATTCTTTAGATCAGGCCCTTATACTATTTTAAATAAGAAAAACAATCTAGCTTTTACAAGGTTTAATGGAAAACTGAATGTGGTTTAAGTTTTCATCTACTTCCCCACTTTGATTTGTAATGTAATTTGTAATTTTTTTTTCCATAACCACCTGCAGTTAAATAGGACATATTTATTATCTGGTCTATAAGAACAAGCTGTAAACATTAGCTCATTACACTGTAACCCGAGTGTCACACTCCACCATCTTTTTTTCATCAGAACTAACAAAAATAACTTTTGTCATAGAGTATTTAGCTTAAGGTTGAATAAGGGGACCTGGTTTCTTCTCCTCTAACTCTTACTTGGTCTTAATCTTGATCTTCTTTATGTTACATGACATGAATGTGAAATGCCACATTTTCAATACCTGAACTGTCATGTGTTGCCTCTTACCAGTAAATGTTACCCTGTCACATTCTAACACATGGCCAGAATTCTGCAGAATTTGTTTGTGGAAACTGATGCAGTAATTTGCCAACAAATTCAACAAATCAAAGGAGGAGACTGGAGATGTCTTAAGGATAGATACTTAAAATCCATGTGTAAAAGTAGATCTTTGAGGATTTCTTTTACGAGAAAGCAAAAACATGTTTTATTGAAATTTGGAATTAGGATTAAACAGAACAACATGCCACACCTCCATGTATGTTATGTTTCATATGGGGATGGTTAGACCTGCCATTAAAAAAAAGTATTAAAATAAAAATTGGTCAGCTTCAAATAAGAAAAGTTATTTCAAGTTTTCAAATGTTTTCAAATGTCTTAACATTTTTTAAAAAACCCTTTTGTTTCACATTATTAACCAGTCTCTTTCATAAGTTGTAAATTCGAATGCTCTCTTTGCTTCCTTCATTTCCCTTTGAAAGGACCCCTTGACAGTTGATAGGAAGCATTCAGCCTGTTTCAAGATGGTGCTGTTCATAGCTGCCCATCTGCAAGTGGGCAGAACAGCGCGCATCTTTAGAAAATGCTCTGACAATGTAGATGAATTTTTGCAAATTGTTTACTTTGGTGAGGCTTTGCATGGAAGTCACAAGGCAATATGGTCCATTGAATATTTAAATGTTCCTTCCATCAGTTTGAAGCCCATAAGATGTAATAACACGTTATCAGATAAAACTGGAGTTCTGCATCCTGTGTGGTACCAATTTCAGCCAGGAATAATGTGACAGAATGAAAATAATTTTTCATACTGTTGTTCATTTTTCACCAAATGGTTTGAGAGGACAAATATTTCCTTAAGCATTCTTCAGCAGAAGGAAGGATGTTTAGTTTCATTTCCTAAGATAACTTTATGGCCAGAGGGCTTAACCACTTTTACTTAATCCAACATTTAATGTTTACGTAGCACTTAGCAAGCCACGGTGTTTATATCAGCATTTTCTCAATACATAGCTTACACTTTCAGTCCTTGTTCGGAGATATTTAATAAAGCAATAAAAACAGATTTACATAATATGCAAAAAAGAAATATTATGAAGAATTCTGAAATACATCTTTGTGAAAATTCAGTTCTGTCATTTAGTTGCATTCATTACAATACCTGGATTCTCTGAGGTAATTCCACTGACACTGAGCTGATTTATACTAGCTCAATATCTGACCTTGTAAACATGCAAATACATTTTTACCTGCTTTATAGCTCAAGTTCTTTCTTTTTCACTCATGTCTTGCAAGGAAATAGTATCTTGGATATGACTTCTCATAAATTTAAGGAGAGGCTTGAGTTTATGTGTTTCATTCCCTAC
>NW_010161867.1:0-13731 GCF_000695765.1 Mesitornis unicolor | reverse complement strand
CACCTATCTGATTTTAAGACTTTTGGATTTGGACCTAATACAATCTAGAATGACTTTAAAATTCCTCAGAAGCCTGTGAAATGTTTCCTGCCAGCAACAGATTCCAGCTAACTTCTGAGTGTACAGGCTCTGGTACTGCAATAGAGGCTGTAAAGGCACATCTCTCACTTGATTTAAAGGCTATGGAAGTTTTTTATCAGAAGATATATGTTATTTATCAAAGTAAAAGCCATTGTTTGCATTGTTTGAATAAAATTCACGTAAGCTGAGCACCTTGACTCCAGTTCCTGTAGTGGGAATATCCAGCCATTTATCAAGCATTGAACCAAAGATACATTCTTAGCAAAATTAAGTGAGTGAGGCCAGATGTCACTTCTAGTCCCCAAGCAACTCTACCAAAGTCAGTGGAATTACTCCAGATGCCTATCAGCATAAGTAAAACCAAATTTTGACCCATATGTCTTAAATCAGCATAACTTATGTATGCTATAAACCATGTTGTATCATCTACAGTGAGCTATAGGAGGTAGGGTCCAGTATAAAATATTTTCCAGAAATTCGTGTAAAATGACTGAAATGAACTGGATGTACTTCCATGGCAATGCAAAAAAAATAAAAAAATAGAAAGGCCACAGTTAACTAAATATAGTCTAGGTTTCTGATATTAGAGATGAGCATTATAGGAGAGCATTTTTTCTCCATTATTTTGTGCAAGGTTCAGACTCAAAATCTCTTTCAGAATCAGAACTACCCTTCCCAGCAGGAGCAGGAAAAGGCAAAAGCCCAGCAGAAAGAGAGCACAAGAAGTATGGGAACAAGGGTGAAGTTTTAATTGCATTGAAGTCAATAGCCGAAAAAGTTGATTGATTTACTGACTACAAGGGGGTGAAACTTTCATCCATTATGTGCTCAAAAATGCTTAGAAGGGAGTGGAAAACATCAGTTTAAGCACATTTTGTTATTTCTAGCAATAGAATTCCTGGTCTAGAGTGCTAGTTAAATCAGCATAAATTCAAATTAATTGCACTGAAGTCTCTAGGATTTGCTACAAGTTTATATGCAGAGCCAGATCATAGTCTCTCTCCCTCATATGAATACCTGAGCAGAAGTTTAAATCTCTGAATTACAAAACTAAATACTGCAAAATATATTTTATGTGTGATCACTATAAAACTTCATTAAAAATCTCTTTACAGTAGAAGAATCTTGACTCTCAGACAGTCACAAGTCGAATAGCTGCCTAATACCTTCTCATCTTTTACTCCAGAATACACTTTTGCTATGATATACAATTCAAAATCACTGCACCTCTCAAACCAATTTTAATTCCAAACAAAACATAAAGAACCGGTATATTAGGTTTATTTAATACATAGTTGTATGCACGCATGCTGCTGATGGCTTGAACAACACCCAGAAATTCAATCCATTTCAGAGACTGGTTGGCTTTTCCTCCAATGTATAAATTGCTTTAACTTTAGGAATTTCTTTCAAGCTGATAGTGTTATCCTACGCAAGGTAATGCCACTTCTTTTTCTTCCTGAGTTTCTTTTGAAAATCTGTTCCTCAGCTGGATGACATTAAGGTAGAATCATTTGCTTCAATTTCTGCACATATTACATTTATTTTGTATACATTACCTGTAGATACAATGGCAGTCAGATCTCACCATCTTGTATATTTATCTATTCTTGAGATTCAAGTATCTCGTCTGTTAAAGTTTGCTGTTGTTTCAAAGAATTCCTTTGAATCTTTCAAGTATGCAGCTGTTTCAAGGTCACTTCAGTAGTTTTTAAATATTTCTCCCCACAGGACTTTTTCAAAGAGCAATAGCTCAAAGCGGAACAGCTCTTTCCAGCTGGGCAGTTAGTTTTCAGCCTGCAAAATACGCCAGGATGTTGGCTACAAAAGTTGGTTGCAACATGTCAGACACTGTAGAATTGGTAGAATGTCTACAGAAGAAGCCTTATAGAGAACTTGTCGACCAGGACATTCAACCAGCAAGATACCATATAGCCTTTGGACCAGTAATTGATGGCGATGTGATACCAGACGATCCTCAGATATTGATGGAACAAGGAGAATTCCTCAATTACGACATCATGTTGGGAGTTAACCAAGGGGAAGGGTTGAAATTTGTTGAAAATATTGTGGATAACGAAGATGGCATATCAGCTAGTGATTTTGACTTTGCAGTTTCTAATTTTGTCGATAACTTATACGGATACCCTGAAGGCAAAGATATATTGAGGGAAACAATTAAATTTATGTACACAGACTGGGCAGATCGACACAATCCTGAGACGAGAAGGAAAACACTGCTGGCTTTGTTTACTGATCACCAGTGGGTTGCACCAGCAGTGGCAACAGCAGATCTTCACTCAAATTTTGGATCGCCTACATATTTCTATGCCTTTTACCATCATTGCCAGACAGATCAGGTACCTGCATGGGCAGATGCAGCCCATGGAGATGAGGTTCCTTATGTGCTAGGAATCCCCATGATTGGTCCTACTGAATTATTCCCTTGTAATTTCTCCAAAAATGATGTCATGCTAAGTGCAGTGGTGATGACATACTGGACAAACTTTGCAAAAACTGGGTAAGTACCCGATAATGAATAGTCTTGTATACAAATTCAGGGTATAAAGATGCAGTGCTTTCCCTCTGCTGTCTCTCTTGGGAATGCGTCTGTACTTATAGGATGAATAACAGATTAAGAATTGGGTTGGACATTTATGTTTATTGCAATTTCCTTCAGCTCACATACACACTCTAGCAAAAAGAGGAAAAAAGTATATTTGTGAACATTCTGTGTGAAGTTAAAAAAATAGTTTGTATGAAAAAATAACTAAAGGGTCCCCAGAAAAGTGCAAAACTAAGCATTTAACGTGTGTAATGTTAAAAATTGTTACAGTAGTAACAGACTGTAATGCACCACTGAAAATATTTTCATCCCATGAGACATTACATAAATATTGCATGAAATATAGTACAACTCATTTTAATAATGTATTTCATTTTAAGTTGACACTTCTCATCATAAAATATGTGACTTCAAACTTGAAAAATTTTGACATTTTCATTAATTCTCCTTTCACTGGTGGTTCAAAACCCTTTTCTACCTTCAGTCATTGGGGTCTAAGTCACTATGTGTTTTTAGGTCGAGAGAGGTTCCCCTTCCCCTCTACTCTGCCCTGGTGAGACCACATTTGGAATATTGTGTCCAGTTCTGGGCCCCTCAGTTCAAGAAGGACAGGGAATTGCTTGAAAGAGTCCAGTGCAGAGCCACAAAGATGATTGAGGGAATGGAGCATCTCCCGTTTGAGGAGCAGCTGAGGGAGCTGGGTCTCTTTAGCTTGGAGAAGAGGAGACTGAGGGGTGACCTCATTAATGTTTATAAATTTGTAAAGGGTGAGTGTCAGGAGGAAGGAGCCAGGCTCTTCTCAGTGACAGCCAATGACAGGACAAGGGGCAATGGGTGCAAGCTGGAGCATAGGAGGTTCAACCTGAACATAAGGAAGAACTTTTTCACTGTGAGGGTTACAGAGCACTGGACCAGGCTGCCCAGAGAGGTTGTGGAGTCTCCTTCTCTGGAGACATTCAAAACCCACCTGGATGTGTTCCTGTGTGACCTGGTCTGGGTGATCCTGCTCTGGCAGGGGGGTTGGACTGGATGATCTTTCAAGGTCCCTTCCAACTCCTAATATTCTGTGATTCTATGATATTAAGTTATGCCTTCCCATTGTCTTTCACCTCTGGAAGGCTGCAGATATTGCATATGAGCTGAAATGCTGAGCTTTATGTTGCTGAAAAAGAAAAGCAAAGCTTAATATCCTCTCTCACACTGGTCTCTCATAGATATTTGTCCACGTTACCACATTTGACGGCAATCTCTCCTCAGCAGCAAAAGATTTCAGTGTGAGCAATACCAACATGTTGGGGAACTAGGGAAGTTGCTGAAGTCTATGTAAAATAAGGGTTCGTTTGCATAATGCTATTTCTAATCAAGATTATTAGGGCCTCTAATTTTAGGAAATAGCATTCTGCTCTGTCCAAAGACAGATTTAAACGTTAAGTATAAAATGTTAATTATGTTAATTTTATAATTCCTTTTGACATACTATGTAACATTGGAGATTTATTTTTTTCTAGTGACCCAAATCAACCAGTACCACAAGATACAAAATTCATCCATACGAAACCAAATCGCTTTGAAGAAGTAGCATGGACCAGATATTCTCAGAAAGACCAACTATATCTTCATATTGGATTAAAACCACGAGTTAAAGAACATTACAGGGCCAATAAAGTGAACCTTTGGTTGGAACTGGTACCTCATCTGCACAATCTTAACGACATTTCACAGTATACCTCTACCACAACTAAAGTGCCATCAACTGATAATACTTTCAGACCAACAAGGAAAAATTCTGTTTCTGTTACTTCAGCCTTTCCTACAGCCAAACAAGATGATCCTAAACAGCAGCCAAGCCCATTTTCAGTGGATCAAAGGGACTATTCAACAGAATTGAGTGTTACTATTGCAGTTGGTGCATCTTTGCTGTTCCTGAACATTCTGGCCTTTGCAGCGTTGTACTACAAAAAAGACAAGCGGAGACACGATGTTCATAGGAGATGCAGCCCACAGCGTACTACTACCAATGATCTTACCCATGCACAAGAAGAGGAGATAATGTCCCTCCAAATGAAGCACACTGACCTGGATCATGAATGTGAGTCCATCCATCCACATGAGGTGGTTCTTAGGACCGCCTGTCCCCCAGACTACACACTAGCTATGAGAAGGTCTCCTGATGATATTCCCTTAATGACACCCAACACCATCACAATGATCCCCAACACTATACCAGGGATTCAACCACTACACACATTCAATACATTTACCGGAGGACAGAACAATACTCTGCCCCATCCTCATCCCCACCCCCATTCACACTCAACAACCAGGGTATAGCCAGACAAGACGAAACAAACTTTATTTTTTGATGGATTACAGTAGGTGATATTACTGAAGATTACTTGGCTTTCAACCTACAAGACTCTTACTATTTAAATATGGAGGAATATTATGTGAATATACATATCAAGAACTTTTGGGGTTTTGAAAAAAATGAATTGTACATATATCAAATGAACTTAAGAAACAAACAAACAAAAAGAAAAAAAAACAACTGTTCGCAATTGCTTGAAGCAGTTGTCCTGAATGATACTGTTTCATTCACATTCAAGTATTAATTTTTTGAAGATTTACGTTACATAATGGAATTAGGCATGTGCAACACAAACAGGAAAGAACTATGACTGAAAATTTTAAAAACCTATAAATATGCACAAGGGACACACTAATGGAATGTCAGATAATTTTCACCAATTTTTATTTGGACCTGTTTTATTGTGTAGACCTTATTTACATATTTGAATAAGTACACAAAGCACCAATGCTGTTAAGGCCTTAGAAAGGGGCTCATGCTGAAATCTGCCAGTCAAAGAAGTTTTACAACCTGGCAGGTACAACATTATCACATAAGTGCTGTCAGTATAAAAGTTGTGAGAATAAAGGAAAATGGATATTTTTAGCACGATGTGCATGATAATTTATATGCTTGGTGGCTGTGCTGCTGATTAAGCCGTAATTAAAATTCTTCTCATCCCATTGGAGTTTTTAATAGAAGCTTTCTCCATCAATTGGCACAACCTAAAGAAGTTTTTTAAAGGGGCAAAAGTAATTACAGTAATATATTTCATGGTAGCTTCAGAAATAGAAGGAATTGCAACTGTTCTTAAAGGTATTTATGGCATTCTAGGTATACAGTGGTGAACCCTCGCTGATACGAATCCCAGACAAAAAATCTGTACTATTAATGTTATTTTTCCTTTCCCCTAAATAATTTCTAACTTTAACAAAACTATAACTTTAATGGAATCTCCTTTGATGAAGGATTTATAATTTGCTGTGATTTAGTTACAATATATTTAGTTCAAATTGGTACAGTAAAGTGTGTCCAAAAATTTAATTGCAATGATATTTGGCAATGTAAAAATGCCCCAATATTACCGCTCTGATTACACCTTTCAGTTTATTGTTTAAACTCATGTTGCATGTTACAAAGCTTACTTATAATACTTTACCATAAAGTTAATTCCCTTTTTGCTATTCATTAGCTTTGCCATCCCAATGAATTCTCTAGACCAGATGTCAACAGTGTAGAAAAAGAGGGTGTGTAAGGACAGGGAGAGAGCCAACAACGTGAAATTTTAAAATCTGAATACTACTTATGTTTGTGTGATTTGAAATGAATATTCTAAAATCACAAGAAATTTTTCATTCCCCTGTTGCTTTCCAGAAATTATATACCATGGTCCTTTCAAAATGTTTGTATATGTAATCAGATGTACATTTATATAAAAGAAATAATTGAGATGGACTTAAGAGCACATCCCTGATAAATACTTTCTCTTACCTGTACTATATTTCTATTAGACTAAAGTTATGTGATTTTTTTTTTACATTTTTTCAAATTACTAGCAATTTTGATAGTTTGTAAGATAATGCAAAGAACTTTCTCTGACAAACTAACTGCAGTAACAGAAACATTTCTTTTCAGTTACTCTTTTTTCAAGAATGAAAGCTTATTACACACAAAAATTGTATACTACTTGATGGAAAATTACTTTGTACTTCTTGGCCATATTACTGGTCACTGAGTGAAATAAAGATAATCTGGATAACGAATATTATTCCAATGCTAAGAGACCTGATCTTTGCTCATTAAAGAGCTAAAATGTTTATTGCTGTTTTGTCATTTTTTTAATGAAGTAATGGTAACTGTCTCAAATAAAGATTAATATCTTAAGACCAGTCTGGTTTTTGAAGACACGAACATGCCTTCTACAACTAATACAACTGCGTGTTTATGGGCTGATGCCATCTACAGCCATTTCTTACAGAAATACTGATATTCTGACTGTATGATCTCATAGTATTACATGCGAATCTCCCCTAGTTTTCAGGAATAAGTTAAAAATGCAAATATCAACACCAAAAAAAAAAGCCAAATAGCAAGTATAATGTTCCATGATGGGGAAAAAATTATCTGAGTTTTATTTGGCTGACTGAACTTTCATAAATGATTGCTGGGAAGTTCAAAGTGGGTTTGCTAACGTCAAGCACAAATGTTGAATCTGGAGCTGAAAGCAAAAGAGAGTATTGCAATTTTATTTAGCTGTTTAAAAAAAAAAAAGAAATCCATACATTTAATTAGTGCGTGTAACAGTCCCCAGTTTTAGAATAAGCTTTTTTGGTAGAAGCACAAAAACAGTCTTCAAAATCCAGGGCGGTCTGTGTTCAATTTCTGCCTGATGTGGTTGTGCTTTTAGACTGTGACCTGCCAATGTAAACCAATAAAAAGAATTGTCTGCCATCTGATAATTATTGTTTAATAGGAAGATTGTATTTTGCTATGTTGATGAAACAAAACAAAAAAAAATATAAAAATATTGATGGCCATAAAACAAGATATTAATGAAATATGATTTTATGTGCTTTTCTTAACTTTATCAAAACCAAAATAACTTTCTACTATAGTTTATCTGTGGCCATATATCTATATATCTCTATATATACAGTATCTGGTAATTGTTTACTTTTATTAGTTACAAAATAAATGATTTAGGTAAACCAAGCATGACACTACACTTTATTTCTGTCAGCGAACAGTATTGAAAATGTAAACGATTAAGGCAACACCACAGATTTTATCACTCCTGTTTAAAAAAAGAAAAAAGTCCATTCCTGTGATGCAGATACTGTGGGTGATATTTTAGTGGCTACTTTATAATTAAATTACAGCAGCTGGCTTTCCGAAAGTAAGATGGTGTCCCACATTTTAACACAACATTAAGAAAGACCAAGAGCTGTTTTAAAGCTGAAACAAAGTTAAAATATAGGAAATGGGTTTGGAATATCTTCATTATGCTTCATGGAATATAAGTTTGTTCTTTTTTAAAATATTTATCTGTTTGCTTTGTTTTCTATGGTAGCCTACAAGAAAGCAAAATTGAGTGTGATATTTAATTTCATGTATCATCCTTGGACCAGATTTCCAATAAAATCAAGATATCAGTCAGTCTTTGGAAGTTCAGTAAAAATATAAAAAGCCTGCATTTATTGCTTTCACACTTTTGTAAATATGTTTGGAGACCTTTTTAAGAAAATGTATTCTACCATTTTGAGAAAAAAAAATAACAATGAAATCATTGTCTCGTTTATCTATTAAAATTACAGGCAATATAATGTGCTGTGCTGACATTTCTAGGAGAAATAAAGCAGATAAAAATGCATTTTGCTCAATGGTATCTCAGTTGGTTATATGTGGTATTCTTCATCCACTGAAGCCTTGCAGGGCATGGGTGAACTACCAGAATTTAATGTTCCACAGAAAAATTTAGTTGTAGTTTTTGTGCTCTGTATTAAACATGGGTTCCTATGTCACAAAACTTTAGTTACTGGATACTTTGGCTATTGAAACACTCGAAAACAGGGTGAGTAGAGGTCTAACAAAAAAAAAAGTTACAGCTTTAAAGACACCACTGCGCAAAACATGCTGGAATTTCTGTTGCCAGCTTCACTAAGAGATGAAACAGCTGAATTCATAGGAAGCTGTCAAGCATCATGGCATTCCTTTGATGTTTGAAAGTTGCTGTGTTTTTTCTTGTGGTGTTAGTTTAAAATATTGGCCATTTCCCCCCCTTTTTTCTAGTAATGAACTGTTACAGATGATCACTTTTTAATGTAAGCGAACATTAGATAATTTAATTATTATTGTGAAAATGTGCTCCCAAATAAATTAGATTATTGGGAAATTCCCTGCAGAGGTTTCGTTATTTTTCATTCAAAGCTCTTGTCAAAATATCTGTTGCAGCAGTTGTTCACTCTTTTTTTTTTCAGTCTGTAAGCTAAGGGACTTTCTCCAAATAACATTAAAAATCTTGTTTTTCTTGTTGAAATAACAACACTATAAGATTAAGATGTCCTTCTGAGGCCTCCAAATAAATATGAACCATTTGAAACATGGCAAATGGGCTTTTTCTCTAAACATTCTAATTTGATTTAATTCTGGCACATTGATACATTTGTATGCAGTCTAGAAATTAGTGGCACTTGATAAGGTGTTCAAGAGAACTACGCAGCAGAATCAAGGAGTTAACCACCAGCCACCCACAAAGTCCCTTTTCTCTTGGATTCTGTTAATAACATTGGGTAATTGATTTCTTATTTACAGATTCCGTAAAAAGTCAACTTTGTGAGATGGAAAATAGTTAAAATAAGGTAATGAACTTTATCTGGTGGAAAATGTTTACAAAAAAATGTTGAGAGTCACCTAGGAAGCGTAGACTTTTATGTGTAACCTGGCTTCATTCCTTTTTGTTGACATTAGGATTCCCTAATTCAAACACATGGGAAACTAACATTTCTGTAATAAGCTTTAGTTTCTAAAAGGTATTTAAGTATTGTATGTAAATAGTGGTTTAAAGCCTGCTCTGAGTTTAGTTTTCCTTGCCATTGGGATGAATGAAAAACCTCACAGAAGTGCAACAAATTTGTACAAGTAGTTTTCATACAGTATCTTGAAATGTTTTCTTTTTATTTTTTTTTTTGAAGATTAAAGTACCATCACAGCAGTAGAAGCCATGTAAGTATTCGTTTGTCACAGAAAATACCTTCTTGTTTATATATAGATGTATCTTTATCTTCATGTGCATTACTCCAGCCAATAGAGGAGATTTCAAAAACTCTGAATAAATGGGGAACTTTACCTTTATGCACTGTGCTGTAAATGCAAGTGCTCGGTGTGGAGGTAACACCGATACCTTATTCTGCATTCTCCACTGTTACTGACCAGATGCTCAGCTAATGACATATTTTTTAGCACCAGTTGAATTAGTATTTATCATAGGACCATTGAAATCAATGAAGCTCTGACAATTTACACCAGCTATCGATCTGCTTCTGGACCTTTAATGTTCATCATGGCTCATCTCACCGTCCAATTTTGCATATCATCTCACACACATGAACACTCACTCACAGAAATCATTACAAGTATAACTACCTGATATATAAGCACTATCACGCACTAAAATGTACTTTAAAATATGTTTATATTTATTTATATGTAAGTACAAAATTCAGGAATAAAAAAGAGCCTTCTACATATCAAAAATATCACTGGTAATTATACTGATGCAAAGAAAAGTTTGCAGCCTTAACATGCTATTGTAAGTTTTCTGTTAAAACCTCTTTAGAAAGAAACGTTCAGTTCTGTCTGGTCCTCAAATCTGTAAGTTGAGCTACATGTCACAGGCACAATGACACTTTCCAGCAGTTGTAAGCCTGCTCTGCACCATTCTGGAAGGATACAACTGAGACACACGCTCACTGAAAATTCAGGACAGAAATAGCTGGATTTTCTCTGTCATCTGAATTTTCTCCTCTCAGTGTCAGCAGCGCAGGGCACTCAGCATTTATGACCTTAGCTTTAGAATGATGCCATTTAAAGAAATAATAAATGTGGAGTTCTTAAGTCTATAGGGTTGTGCGTTTAGTATTCAGGTTTTCTGCTTTACAGCTGTAAGAGCCAGTAATTTTTTTTCAAACAGAATTTGATAATTCTGGCAACCAGAGGAAATAGTACTACAGCTCTATTAAGGCAACGTTAGTGAAGGACTGTGTGAGCTGATAACACTCTTAACTGCATTATTAAAAAAAAAAAAAGACAAATTTTGCATTTATTTATTTTGTTCAGCTACTCTGGATGTTAATGAGAATTTCACTGTTGACTTTACTGAGAGAAGAATCAGTTCAGAAATCTGTATCAACTGCTGTGAGTTCCATATCAAAGTTAAACAGCCATGACCATGGCTTCTAAAAGCATCTGGATGTTGCCAGACCTTCCTCAGTTACTTATCTATCTGTTTCTGCAGAGGAGAGTGCATGATCAAGTATTCACGTGTGGTGGTCAGTTCTTTCCAAAAAGACGTCACCGTGATAGTGCAAGGTCACACCTCACCTAATAGAGCTTATTTTTCAGCAAGTCTGGTGAGCTTGGTCTCAGCACTAGGACAGTGTGGCCACATAGCTCTTGGCTAGAGCACGATTGTATCTTATGGGCTTGAAGGAGAGAGAAAGAAAACTTGTGATAGCAAAGCAGTCACTGGCCAGTACAATATTCTTGGTATAAATTTTCCCTGGGATAAAATGAGGGGTGGGGCAGAACCTTCTGGCAGGAGGCAGCTTGAGGGAGTGAGATGTACAATGTACCTATTTCATCAATTCATTTGTAGAAACAACTTTGGCAGTAATTTAAAGCAATTAAGACTAAATGAAAGATTCTGAAAATACTACATGGTTTATTTGTCATCAAATCAATTTTCAGAAGAAATCATGCAGTATTTTACTGATGATAAAGATATGGTTGTACATTATTGTTATTCTACTTTTCATGAGGTTACTCCTATGTAGTGGTGAAATTTGGCTAAGCAGATGAATAAATTTTGCTCTCATTTGCATACAGGTAAGTCTAGAGCAATTTCATGAAACATGGAACTTCACTAAAAATAATTAACATCCAAAACCAATTACTCTTGAACAACTAGTAGAGATTCCCATGTTAAACTATGTGCTGATTGTTTCTTTTGCATTCATCAATTTGCCATAACTGTATTTTTCTCTCCCCAGACAGTAACTGGAATGAGTGCTGGAGTGTTCCCCCATGACAGCTCTTCATAGAAGATGAAGATAATATGAGCCATTGGTTTCTTCTCATAAATCAATACTTCAGTGTCCAAGAACAAAAAAAAGTAATAGCAGAAGAAAAATAGCAAGCTAAGTTTTGGGGTGGTTTTTTTTCATATTTTCTATAGGCACATTCGACTATCTTGACTCTTTGAAGGCAACAATACAACTGTAATTGCTGCAGCCAGGAGCCTTGTTGGAAATTTTCCTCTTTCCTTGTCCAGGAGGAAAGGGCAGGGTTAAGTTCATGAAAGGAGACTTCTCCAGAAAACCACTCACAGCTGCAGTTCTGAGACACACCAAGGAAGTGTGAAAACATTTGCAAATTCTGCTATGTTTGACAGAAGGAGGAACATATATTGTCAAATTTAATAAAACATCGGTAATGTTTGTATATTTGGGATTCTCTTAACTTTGTTTTAAAAAACAAATAATCCTTTTTCAATAATACTATTTATCTTAAGCATAAAAGAGCTACTTGGTTACTAGAATTTGGACTGTGTTGTAATACTGCATGCGAATTCCCCTTTGTCCTATGCTTCTCCTGGTTCCACTCTACAATTCAATTGAGGGATTTTATTTAAAAACTAGAAAACTAGAGACTCTCTGTTTTTAATGAGTTGCATCAGTATGCACTAACATTAGGTGCAGTTTGTTCATTCATTCATAATTTACTCAACATGTATATTAACCCAATCCTTTCAGTTAGGGTTTTTTCTCTTTTTTTCTTTTTTCTTTTTTCTTTTTTTTTGTTTTCCTTCTTACTTTAAGTTTTGTGGGAATTTTTTAACTGTTTTTGTGGTAAGTGGAATTTTATTCTTCTTCATGTCCTCTCACATCGTTACTAATGTCTCACACAAATGCAAATATTTGAAATAATTGAATATTTTTTTTAAAAAATGGAATATTTTGAATAATTTAAAAAACTGTTTTCTTTTATTTTCATCAGCCTCCTTGTTCCTCCTCATTGGAATTTTGCCTTATCTTGTTTTTCTTGCAGTTGCATATCCAGAGCTATGATCTTTTTTCTATTATAGTAGTGTTTGGGTACTGCAGCAATTGAGACACGGGACGCAGCTTGATGCAAGCAAAATGTCTGTTGTGTGCACTCGCTTCCTTATATATGCTTACATTGGCTGCCTATTTCAAACTGATTGGTTCATTTGCGCACGGCTGCATTTGATTGGTCAGTGATGCACTGTTACACTAACAGACACCTCTTGCCTTTCAGGCACAGCCCCTGAGGCCTTTCTCAGCAGGGTGTCTGGAACTTGCTTTTCTCAGGGTTGAAATTCCTGTTTTTCAGGTCCTTGTTTACCCCTTTTATGGTCATGACTTGAGCAGCACTCAGGGTCCTGCTCCCCAGGCCCTGTCCTACATCTCCCCCTTCCTGTTGCACAAAAAGAACCTTCTTTGCAAGCATTGCAACTGACAGGGCAAAAAAGGCAATAAAAGAATAAAAACAGGTAAAGCGTATACAATCATCTTTAACAGACTTCTTAACCATCCTGATAGACCCATATACCTATTATTATCAAAACTAGACACCCAACCATAGTCTCAAATTCTTTTAAAGTAACAAGAGTCAAAGTCTGATCCTATCCAGGCACTCCAAGGCTCCCTCAGTGTCTTAGTTGTCAGCGTCTCAATTGTTCACAGTTTCAGAGGATTCAGGAATTTGTTGATCAGTGAGATGATCGGAGTCATGACCAGATGATTGTGGTAGGGATTCACGGAAAGGTCGTACGTTCTTTGCCTGAATCCACCTGGGGCCTTTTTCTGTGGAGACGCAAGCATAACCTCTTCCCCACGTAACAAGAGGATATGATCCCATGATTTTACCTGTTTCTGGATCATGAACCAACACTGGAGCTTTAACTCGTGCTTCAAGTGAGGCATTCGCATTAAAATGT
>NW_010161866.1:3487-8462 GCF_000695765.1 Mesitornis unicolor | reverse complement strand
ACCGAGCGATTCTGTGATTCTGTGATTATTCTGTTTTAATTCTAGTTCTGTTGTAACTCACTCCAGTATAAGAATCACAGAATAACAGAATGGTGGTGGTTGGAAGGGATCTGCATAGATCATCTAGTCCAACCCCCCTGCTAGAGAAAGATCATACAGCAACACATCCAGATGGGATTTGAATTTCTTCAGGAAAAGAGACTCCACAACCTCTTTTGGCAACCTGTTCCAGTGCTCTGTTACTCTCACAATAAATAAGTTTTTCCTTATATTTAAGTTGCACCTCCCGTGTTCTAATTTGTGATCATTTCCCCTTGTCCTGTCACTGGGCAAAACAGAAGAGTTTGGTCCCATCTGCCTGACACTCACCTTTTAGATATTTATAAGCATTAATGAGATCCCCCCTTAGTCTCCTCTTCTCCAAGATAAACAGACCCTCTCCACCTTTCCTCGTCTAGGAGACAAAGGACATTGAGGTGCTGGAAAGGGTCCAAAGAAGGGCAAAGCTGGTGAAGGATCTTGAGAATAAGAGGAGCAGCTGGGGGACTTGGAGTTATTTAGTCTGAAGAAAAGGAGACTGAGGGGAGACCTTATCACTTTCTACAACTACCTGAAAGCAGGTTGTAGAGAGGTGGGTGTGTGTCTCTTACCCAAAAGGTAGGGACAATATGTCTCCTCTGTTATTCTTTGTCATTCTTGTTTGGCAGGTCACTGCTATGGGGACATTCTTTCATTGTAAATTACTTATTAATTATTTATGCAGGACCTGAGGTTTAATTTTTTGTAAAAAAGAAAAAGAAGTGTGTGTGTGTTCTTTTTTACATACATCTATATATGTGTATACACACACAAACATATATAGATGTTACTTTGTATGTATCATCAGGAAATGCTCATTCATTACTGATATCTATCTTTCAGATCACCTATGATATGTCTAAATATCTAACTGCAGTACAAAATGTCATTTACAATTTAGTTTTTCTGCTTCTAAGAAACTGTATTGTAAGGAAGATAGATTTTTTTAACAAGCTGATTTTTTTCATAAGATGTTTTGAAGCTGCTCAGAGGTTTGCAATGTTAGAAATTGTTTCTGGAATGATAAAATTAATGGGCAAAGTGTAGCTGAAAAAGGTCACAAATCTATTACGTGCAGATAGAAATATCAACATCATTTTTGCTCAGGTGTGCAAAGGTAAGTCATGCTGTTGACAAAAACAAAATGTGTGAATGTCAACCCAAATATTTAATCTGTCAAAATAAGAAGTAACACAAAACCACACAGTTATAATAGAAAGCTGCAGGGAAAATTACTTATAAATGTTTTTATTAATTAACCAGTAATGACATGATCCAGATGTTGCACTACCATTCTGAGATGTGTTTGAAAAAAACTTTTATTGAGGTACTTATAACTAATCTGGGTCCTAGTAGAACATCATGTAAATGAAGACACAAGGAGCATGTGTGAGAGAAATTAGTATGTACAAACAGTTGCATTCATACAACTAGTGTAAATAACAAATGCTGACTTTGTTCTAGTCAAAAGACTTCCTAAACTTACTTAAACATAACAAACACTGATGTAGAAAAAACTGAAGGCAAACTATGTTAGTGTGCACTTCCGTATGAAAATTATATTGTTTTATATAGCAATTAATCAGTTATTTATCTGTTTTGATGCAATTTTTAATATAAGGAAACTTAACACTGAATTCTGAAACTTTTCTTCTTTATCTTCTTCCTTTGCCCGACATTTATTTTTTTACAGAAATACCAGATTAAATAAAGCAATGCAAGACAAAAAATTACCAAAGACATGTATCAACATAAAATAATAAGTTAGAACAGAAGATAAATTCCAGGATGTGATGGAACCATAATGATATTTCATCCTGGGGTCCTGAAACTGCTGTGCAGCCTATCAAGTTCAACATTTGGCTTGCCATATTAAAGAAATTAAAAATGAAGATAAATGAACATGGAGTTTGCCATAAAGCAATTTTTTCCACACTTTTCTAAGATGTACAACATTATTTATTCTCAGAGAGTACATTCCCAACACCGTGGTTTCCCTAAGGTCAATAAGATGCAGCATAGCAGTTATAACAATCAGATATGACCTTTAACAGTTTTCATTTTTTCCACTGTAATTTGATGAAAAAATATTTGAGAAAAACATACTTTTCTTACCTTGCTTGAATCAACCCATTTAATCTAAAACAGAGCATCATACTCATTAGATTACATATTTTACAGGTTCATATGTGGTTCAGTTCCCTTTGAAGTTTGTGGCTGTGGGATTATAATGTACTAAGAGATTTACAGCACCAATTTACTGTGCTTCCTGGTTATGAAGATAGGAATGAGGTGTGCAGAGGTAATTCCAGATGCTCAGAGAAGAAGGGAGCAATGGAAATATGGAAATCTCAAAGCCTGGGAAGCTGAGAAGTGGGTTTAGTGGAATGCTATTGTTTCACCTGTTTTATTATCTCTCTAAAATATAGACAGAGACACAGTACAAACCACTGTTTATGGTTCTCAAAAGCTCCTTGTACAACCTCAGCTCTTTTTTGCACCGTCCATCTGAATGCTTCAGGCAGTTGACCTGTAAGAGTGAGGAAGCAGCTGTACTGTTAGGAAATTTGTTCTTCTGGAGAGAAGTTTAGAACATAACAGTAATTCTGCTTAAGTCAAATAAATACTTGATATTGGATCCCTGTAGAACTATCACTTCCACTCTTTCTTTTCCTCCTGGCCATTGTTCAACCCACCAGGACTGCAGGTACTGAGATCTAGAATCACTAAGATAAGGCTGTGATGAGTTCATGCATCACTGTGAGTAGATAATAGCTTTAATTCAGTGAAATTAGTTTCTGCTTGTTTTACAAAGAAAACAAGCGTGTATATGTGTGCATGGATGTATGTGTTCAATATATATTGAAAACTGTAATACAAATTCAAACACAGCTGAGAAACAGTAAATTAATTTAAGGAAAAACATAGACATAGGCTGATATGGCATAAAAATTATTTTGTTAATATATTTAATTTATTGACAATCACATTTGTTTTGTTATTGATAATTTTATTGTACTTATCATGCGTATTTTCAGTTTTGAATTATGTTACTATTCACATCGTATGATCTGCTTTTCTTTCAACCTTTTCTTTTGAAGGAATGGTGACAAGCAAAACTCAGCCCTAGTTTGTGAATCAAAATCTTTGTCATTTTTCTGTTCAGGAAGAGAAAGCACCTGAAGTATATTTCCCATAAGAATACTGACGTTATCAGAAAAACTCAACTCTGAGATGAAATATACCTAAACATTCCTTATGAATGTTGTCATGGTTTAAGCCCAGTGGGCAACTGAGCACCACGATGCCCACAAAACTGGGCTAGACAAAATAAGAACTGGGAGGGTTTTTTTCACCACTTAAAAGTCACAGGCAAAAGATCTACCTTGGGCAGGAAAAAAAAAATAAAAATAAATTTGTTTAATTAAAGTCAGAGAAGAATAGTGAGAGATACAAACAGTTTACTCCCAGTCCTCCCTTCCTCCTGGGCTCAGCTTTGTTCTGGGTTTCGTTACCTCCCCACTGCCCAGCAGTGCAGGGGGATGAGAATGGTGGTTGCAGTCAGTTCATCCCATGTAGTCTTTTCTGCTTTTTCCTCCTCAGAGGCAGGGAGGACTGCTCCCACTCTTCCTCTGCTTCCATGTGGCACCCGTCCTACAGGAGAAAAGTTCCCACAAAAGTCCAGTGTGCACAGTTGTTCTCACATTTCACATTCTCCTCTCCTTTCTCCGCTGCAGGTCCCTTCTGATGGTTTTGAAGGGTTTCCAGCTCTCAATCTTGAGCTGGAGCTGCAACTGGGCTTGAGCTTAAGTTGGAGCCAGACCAGCCAGAGTCGAGACACCCACACCTGGGGCTGTACTGGGCAGGGTCAGGGCAAGAGAGGGCAGGCCATGTGCTGCACCCTTCTTAAATACATGAATTCACAGGAGCACTGATTGGTTTGGCTCTGGTTGGAGGTGGGTCGGACATTGGAGCCGGGAGAGCTTTCTAATAGCTTCTTACAGGGCTATTTCTATAGCCCTTCCCTTCTACCAAAAAAACCCAAAACCACTTACAGAAAACCCAATACAATGTTCATTCACTCAAAAACAGAAGGAAAATTAGGACAAAATGTTCAGTCAGAACAAGGAACTTGAAAGACAAGAGTGTAGCCAAGTTACAAAAATGGTGGGTT
Source organism: Mesitornis unicolor (assembly GCF_000695765.1). Classification (NCBI taxonomy): domain Eukaryota; kingdom Metazoa; phylum Chordata; class Aves; order Mesitornithiformes; family Mesitornithidae; genus Mesitornis; species Mesitornis unicolor. The sequence goes on along the minus strand of NW_010161866.1, from coordinate 4,210 downwards.
TATGTCTCTAGATCAGAATAAAGCATATGGTATCTATCAGCACGGTGAATTCCCTCAAATTTGTTTGGGAATAACTCCTGGTTTCCATTGCTTTCTTACTTGACAGTTGTCACCCATTTCAGCGGCAGTGAAAACTGGCTAGATTTCACTATTTAGTCTAGCTGTTGGGTTCACTTAGGAGGAGATCATTCATGGTTCAATGTTTATGGTTTTTTCCTAGACTCTTGCAGTGCAGGAATATTATGAGTGGAGAAGAAAAAAGGGTTTTTTTTCCTATCCCATTTTTCCCCAGGAAAATATTTCGCTTATATGTGGTATTTATACACAAACCAGACATCTGGTTCTCATGTTGAGTAGCTTTCAGAAGTGTCAGGTAATGATCAGATCATTGTTTTTTATTTTGCACAGAGGTAGCATCTCTAATTGGAAGACCTCCAAGAATTTGAAGATACATCCACTAGCTGTTTCTGTAGCTGGATTTTTCTGTTTGTCAGTTTTAGGAATCAAAAAATAAAGTTTTCCTCTGTTTCTATCTCTTTTATCCATCCTATTGCAGGATGATATAACAGGCCTTTATTCCCGTTAGCCTGTGTAAAAATAACAGTGAAAACAGGAGTATTCACTTCATCTGGTATACATATTTACTGTGGATCTTGTCTATTCAGTCAGGGTCCTGGCTACATTGACTTGAGTATATTAACTCTAATTTTGCCCTGAAGGATA
>NW_010161866.1:0-3456 GCF_000695765.1 Mesitornis unicolor | reverse complement strand
TCCTGCTGCTGCTGAGTTTGCAGTATGTACGCTTCGAATCCTGCAAATTATTGATTGGCATTTGAAATCTCAAAGTCCTGGTCCCTCTGTCCAGCTTTTGGCCACCACTACAGTGGAAGTATTTATGTCAGCCTACTACTAGGTGCCTGGCTTGCTCTGTGGTACAAGTCATCCAGAATCAATGCCGAGCTCCAGCTAATCGATAGCCAGTGAATAAATACTCCTTTAAACTACGTCTCTTGGCACTTGGAATAAATAAAGATTATCTGTGAGTTGCTGAGAACCAAGCTCCTTAATATTTTAAGCCCCTAAATTCGAAGCACTGATACTTGAAAATATTGTCTGTTATTGACCGAGGTTAGTTAAGCTTCCATCACTTTCCTTCTCCTCTTACAAATGTAGAATATTGCATGTTTTTCTTCCAGATGGGTATACAAGCATGGTGGTGGTTACTTGCTGAAAGGCATGCAGAGCTGGTGGAAGGGCCTGAAGTATACACAGGTATTAAAACAATGACTTCTCTGAAATTTAGGACTCCTTGTAGTACACTCAGAAACTCCATTTGAATTTAGCCATTGGCAATAACATTTGCAGATGTGGAAACTACATTTTAATTAGTTTGTATGATTACACAAGGTAGGTTTGTTGCAGGAGTTACCATAATTACTAGCAGCAAAATTGATATAATAATGGCCATATGAGTATATTCCTGTAATTATCATTATTATCTAATCAGCTTCTAAACACTGCCCTGGCTTCTGAACGGTCAGAGATGACTTCTGGGTATAGATTATTCTCTTGTTATGAGATAAATGAATGGAAACACACTAAGGATATTCTTGCCTAGACCATTTTGATTTAACAGCAGACACTGTTCTCATTAGTACTTTGAGCAACTGATATTTGAAAAAAAAACCAAACCCAAAACCTAGTGTTGCCCAACTTCCTTCATTGCTGCTGCTCCTTTTTGCTACTCAGTAAAACAAGGACAGCTGCTTCTTTTGGAGAGGGGTCAGCTTCTCTGAACTGTGCAGGATGGAGCCGAGGGCAGTGTGGACCACAGTTCACCTCTTTGGAGTCTGAGAAATCAGCTGAGTCCTCAATGCAGGCTGGGAAGGAAAAAGATGCTGCAGAGGGAGCTCAAGGCACAGCATGTCGCCTCTCTACATACATCTTCTGGAGATGATCCAGGCCCATAAAGTTACCTGACAGCTGCCGATACAGTTAGGATGATCCTTTAAGGCTCTGCTTCGCTCTCTCCACCTGTCAGCTTCCTGTGTACATGATACACCTGTAAGAAGAAGTGTACCATCTCCCCAGAAACTAAGTTAATACACAGCATTGGTTTTTTTTGCCTTTGATGTAAAGATGTCACTATTACTTTAGAAAGTGCTATTTTCTAAAAATAATTTCAAATGCATGTGATTTTTTTATTAAGGGAGACACCCTTTTGCAATAAGAGCTGTAAAAAAGAAAAATTCTATTTCTTTTCCCCTTATATTTGCTTATGCTTAAAACCCATCTTTTCTGAGTTCAGTTTTATTCATTATTCCTTAATGAAATAAATACTGTCTGTTTGAGTGACAGATCTTTAATCCTCATATGAATCTGAAATTTTCTTTGCTCCTTTGAGATCTGTTACTTAGCTTTTCTCAGAATTTTTGCAGGTTTTGAACTAATGTTAAAAGGGCCACTATGGAGACAGCATCCAATACTAGCTGCTGTTCCATAAATATACAAGGAAATATAGCCTATACTTTTTCTAAACTATACTCACTTATAGGGTAAAAGGCTCATTTCTTTTTTCACACCTTCAACATCTGTTCACCATTGAACCTCTGCATTTCTTGTAGGTTTGGTTTCTTGCTGTGTTTATACCTGGGAGATCAAGCAGAAATTCACATCTGGGTTTTTTTTCTGGCAGTGTACTTGCCTGAGAAATCAAGTGGAAATACACATCTGGGATTTTTCTAACTAGCATTAATGTGTCTGCAAGTGTTTCCAACAAAGAAAGCCTAAACAGTAATTAAAAGGATGATACCAAGTTGGAAAAAACCCAAATTTGCTTGTGTTCCTATGGAAGTTGCTTTTGGATTTGTTTTTTTATTCCTTTCATACTCAAGTCTACCTTCTACTTTCATCCTTATTAATGATGGCCATTAGTTTTCTTCATTCCTTTTCTCAAAAACAAACAAGAAAACCTCCTTCACATACATCTACTTGTAATTCTTAATTTTTATGCAGACTATAAACATTGCTTTTCTGAAAAATGAAAAATTTTCAGTGAGATTTATGAATATGCACTATTTATATTTTTGAAAAATTGTAATTCAAATTCAAATGTAAATGGTAAATTAATTTTCTTATTTACAAAGGGCTGTTTCAAATGAGTGAGTATATTTTTTCACTCTGACTTAGTCATTTCATGTGAGGAGCCCAAACTATAAGCATTATGTTAGTAGCCTCCCTGATACAAGTGATAGAGAGCTGGATCCTCCAAAGTTAGGGTCATCTAGGTGGCACCATTTTGATTTAAAAGACATAAAGGGCTTAGTAACTCCAACAGACTTCGACAAGCAATAGGACCCTCCCTAGTGTGATGAATGAGCTAAAATAGAAATTAAGGTAACACACATAAGTTCTAATGCTGCAGTTTTACATATGTACTGTGAACAGTTCTATCCACCTCTGTGAGAATGAGTAGCCCATTAAGTTACTATGCATAGTGTTTGGTAGATCTACAGACACACTTTCTAGATGTTCACTTATGGTTTAAAATTTTCATTCAATTTAAAATAATTTAAAAACTTTTATTATTGTGACTTTAATCCTGCTCAAACACAGGAACATTTGTATTTTCATAAAATCCTAGAATCATAGAATGTATGGGGTTGGAAGGGCCCTTTTGTCGTGATTTAGGCTCAGTGCATTACAAAGCACCATGATGCCCCAAAAAAGGGCTAGTCAAAATAAGGACTGGGAGGGCTTCTCACCACTTAAACAAGTCACAGGCAAAAGACAGACTCGTCAAAAGGAATAAAAACAAAACAATTTTAATTTGTTACCAACATCAGAGTAGAATAATGGGAGATACAACCAGATCTTAAAGTCAAAGATCCTTCCCCACATCCCTCCCTTTTTCCCGGGCACAGCTTTTGTTCCTGGTTTTCTTCACCTTCCCCTTCCCCCTTTGCCTTGAGGTGCAGGGGGATGGGAGTGGGGGGTTGCAGTCGGTTTTCACATGTGCTTCTCAGGAGTAGGAAAGACTCTGCCCAGTGTCTCTCTCCGCTTCCACGTGGCCTCCTTTCCATAGGGGAAAAAATTCTTCAAAAGTCCAATATGGGTCTGCCCACAGCTGCAGTTTCCCCCACACACAAAACTGCTTCAGCCCAAGTCCACAAAACTCCAATCTGGGTTTGTCCATAATCACAGTTCCCTCACACATGACCAGTCGAC
>NW_010161865.1:0-1569 GCF_000695765.1 Mesitornis unicolor | reverse complement strand
CCTTCCGATCCCTAACGGTCTGGGATTCTGTAACCTGCTCAAGATCATAACCCTCATTGGTATTAAATGCACACAACAGCAGGACTTGGCACTTCTGGACTGGAGTCATCTCTGCCTGAAGGAAACATTGCTCCTTTCAGCCTTGTGATGCTGCGAGCAGCAAAGTGACAGAGCTGGTGTTTGTTGGGTAAAAAGTAGAAACAGGACCTCGTGCAGTATTTTTCATTTTCTTTCCTTCAACTCTGGCAGGGACCACTTTCTGCTCAGAGAAAACAGAAGAGGTCTCCAACAACCCCTGTCACTCGTGTGCTGCTGTAGCGTTGAGAGTGGCCGTGGGATCAGGCATCTTCAGAGATCAGGAGCAAATCCTGCTTTAGGATCCAAGAGCTACAGCTATTTTATCTGCTACTGGATATTTACAGCTCTGCAACCTAATTAATTTAAATTCCAACCTATCTTAGTCCAGCAATCAAGTTTTAAAGCAGGGCTACAGAAGTAATTTCACCACAGACTGATTCACCTTCTAGTCCCACCACCGACAGCAGGATTTGGTCAACAGGTACAGTGCACAGCTGCCATCAGAGCCCTAAACCAAACAAGGTTTTGGTGAAACTAAAAGCACTCCCACACTCTGTCATCTACAAAACCATCAGTAACCCCACCCAGGACTGCTACTGACACCAGCAACATCACCAGAGAATAAATCAGCAAGGAACCGAGGCAATGGTGCAATGGAGTTGTAGCTTTATCTTACCATATATTTATCATGCACTGCATTGTCATTCCATCCTGGGTTTTCTGCCTCTTCTTTTTTTCCCCCTAAACTTCAGATCTATGTGAAATATCCTCATAGCTGCACTAACTTCAAACTACTCAAAGCGGTGTCAATTTAGGGTTTACACGACTTACTGGTACGGTTTGAAGTGATTTCAAGCATGGAGGAAGCAACTCAAAACTAATCTCCTCTGCTGCAGAGAAAAAGGCAATTATTATTGCATACATTGACTTGGCAGAGACTTGGGATTTGCTGCCACTAACAGAACTGTATTAACCGAGCCTGTGTGAACATCGGGAAAGTAAGCACAGTGAAAAACCAGTGGGAAGGTCTGCAGCAAGGAACATTACCCTCAGTGGAGGAGGATCAGTTTAGGGAACATCTGAACAAACTGGACATAAACAAGTTCACGAGAGCTGATGGGATGCACCCAGTGACACTGTAAAGTGATCTTGGGTATCTCGGAAAGGTCATGGAGCTCAGGAGAGGTTCCTGATGACAGGAAGGAAGTAAGTGCCACTTCTCCCTGCAAGGAGGATCAGAGTAACTACAAGGCTGGTCAGTCCCATCTGAGCTTTTTCACCCCTAATCAGAAAAGAAAACAAACTTCAGAGTCATCCCTCATTTCTGTTATCAGTGCAATATCACTACAAGCACATGTTAAAGCTGTGGCTCCTGCAGGACCTTTCTGCAGAGCATCCCTGCTAACAGCCCAGCCAACCTCCCTGTCTCCTTGGGGCTGCAGCCCCAGGATCACCAGCACGAAAAAGTCACAGAATCACAGAATCGCTCGG
>NW_010161864.1:0-40851 GCF_000695765.1 Mesitornis unicolor | reverse complement strand
GACCTGCGCTTCTTCCTCTGCAGCATGTACACCCCCATCTGCCTGCCCGACTACACCAAGCCGCTGCCCCCCTGCCGCTCCGTCTGCGAGCGGGCCAAGGCCGGCTGCTCGCCCATCATGCAGCAATACGGCTTCGCCTGGCCCGAGAGGATGAGCTGCGACAACCTGCCCGTGCTGGGGGACACCGAGGTGCTCTGCATGGGGTACAACCGCACGGAAGCCACCACCTTGCCACCTTTCTTTGGGAAGCCCACGCGCCCGGCCAAGGACGGGGCCAAAAACCTGACTCCGCTCAGCGGGCAGCGCCCCGTGGGGACAGACTGTGGCCGGACTTGCAAGTGCAAAGCGCCCCTGATCCCCATCTCCAAGGAGTCCCATCCACTGTACAACCGCATCAGGACCGGGCAGGTGCCCAATTGCGCCATCCCCTGCTACCAGCCTTACTTCACCCAAGATGAGAAGACCTTTGCCACCTTCTGGATCGGCCTCTGGTCCATCCTCTGCTTCCTCTCCACTTCCACCACCGTGGCCACATTCCTCATCGACATGGAGCGCTTCAAGTACCCCGAGCGCCCCATCATCTTCCTCTCTGCTTGCTACCTCTTCGTCTCCATGGGCTACATCGTGCGGCTGGTGGCAGGGCATGCCAACGTGGCTTGCAACCCGGAGCACCACCACATCCACTATGAGACCACAGGCCCGGCCCTCTGCACTGTGGTTTTCCTCCTCCTATACTTCTTTGGCATGGCCAGCTCTATCTGGTGGGTCATCCTGTCCCTCACCTGGTTCCTGGCAGCTGGCATGAAATGGGGCAACGAGGCCATCGCTAGCTATGCGCAGTACTTTCACCTGGCCGCCTGGCTCATCCCCAGCGCCAAATCCATCGCTGTGCTGGCACTCAGCTCTGTGGATGGCGACCCAGTGGCCGGGGTTTGCTACGTGGGCAACCAGAGCCTGGAGAACCTGCGAGGCTTTGTGCTGGCACCGCTGGTGGTTTATCTCTTCACCGGCAGCCTCTTCCTGCTGGCTGGCTTTGTCTCACTCTTTCGCATCCGCAGCGTGATCAAGCAGGGTGGCACCAAGACCGACAAGCTGGAGAAACTGATGATCCGCATCGGGATCTTCACTGTGCTCTACACTGTGCCCGCCACCATCGTCATCGCCTGCTACATCTATGAGCAGCACAACCGGGAGGCATGGGAGCGTGCGCAGAACTGCTCCTGCCCGGGGGACCCCAACCGCCCCAAACCTGACTATGCCGTCTTCATGCTCAAGTACTTCATGTGCCTTGTGGTGGGCATCACCTCCGGCGTCTGGATCTGGTCTGGCAAGACGCTGGAGTCCTGGAGGCGCTTCACAGCCCACTGCTGCCGGGCCAGGAAGCCCGTGGGCGCCTCCGTGTACGGTGAGGCCAGTCCGGCCCTGGCAGGCAGGACGGTGCTGCCCAGCATGGCCTCCTACCACAAACAGGTCCCACTGTCCCACGTGTGACCGGAGGGAGCCTCGGTAACCCCAGCCGCAGGGAGGAGAGGGTTGCAAAGACCCTGGGCCACAGAAGAGGGGGTGGCAGCTGGGCCACCCCTGGGTGTCCTCAGCCCCATCGTGGCAATGCTGCCTGCGACAGAGCGTGTGCACCCATGGAGTAACCATGGCCCCAGGCAGGGCAGGAGAGGTGCTGCCAGCCATGTGGAGGCAGAGGGACAGGGAGGCCTGGAGCCTGGCACCGTTGTGTATGCCCCTTTTGGGGCCCCATGCCCTGTTTGGGGTCCTGGGGTGCTGCTGCCTGAGGGCTGGTCAGGTGGCCGGTAGCCCTTGAGCACTGATTTGTGTCCCATGAAGAGCCTCTGGGCAGGTCCTGCTGGTGCGAGGGCGAAGGGGAGAGCTGCAGCAGGCAGGGCAGGTGGTGGCCCCTGACCCTGGGTGATGTGCTGGGACTGTCCCCGAGCCTGGGGGGGGGGTGTGAGGGGACCAGGGAGAGAGGGCGGGGCTGCCCCCCTGCCGTGGTGCACCCAGGCCCCTGAGCGGAACAGGATGGTGCCCCTGGGGTCTCCGGAGCCCCTGGGCACAGCTGGGTGCCCTGACATGCAGCAGCTTGCTGAGCAGGAGGGATGGAGCAGCGTGGGCCAGGGGCTTCACGGGCAGCAGTGCAGGAGGAGGGGCCTGTGAAAAGGACCTGGCAGAGACAAGGTCCCGACTGTCCCTGAGCAGAGAGCTGGGGGCCAAGCAGGGGCTGGTGCCGGTAGGGCTCAGCTCTGTGGCACCGACGCCCCAGTCTGACGCTCTGTTTGGCGGCCACAGGCAGCCAGCTTCACTGTCTGGGGGGTAACGCACCCTGGAGAGCCAAGGGGCTGCGCAGGTGATGAGGCTGCCGTCCCAGCCTGGGCTTCACAAGGAGCTCTGGCACCGAGAGCAGCCTCCTCCTGAGCTGTGTGTGCTCTGGGACGGGGTTGACGCTGCTCCGCACGTCTCGCCTCTGCAGCAGTGTGAGTTTCTTGCGTCTGCCTCATGCGGTGCTGGTGACCGGGCGTGAGGAGGGCAGCCTTGGTGCCTTGCCTGCCACCCTGCCATCGTGGCACATGGTGCAGCAGCTGAACGCGGCACAGCCAACCCTACAGGGGAGGTTGCACTTCTGCAGCAGGTAGTGCGTGCGCATGGGGGCGTTGGAGCCAGGAGGCAGTCTGTCCCTCCTGGAGAGCAGCTGGGGTTACCAGCCAGCTTCAACACTTCTTAGTGCTTTTTTCAAAGCTGTGCCTCTATTGGAGACAGTGCTGTGCTCGAGAGTCAACAGTTAATTTAGGAAAACTCGGCAGAGCACTTGTACTCCCTTTCCTCCAGCTTCGCAAGCCTTTGTCGCTTCCCAGGGTCAGGCAGCAGTAGCACACTGACAGACCCAGTGCCTGGCATTAAGCGGTGTTGACAGCTGGAGTTTGATAAGCAGAATGATGGCAGGGGTGCCCTGTTGTCAGCTTCACTGAATGTGGCAAGGGCCAGGGGCTCCGACTGCAGCATGGGATAGGGCACAGCTTGTGAGAGGTGGCTGCCTCTGGCTTCAGCCCGCTTGTGAAAGCACGTGATTTTTTTAAAGTATTTTCTTCACCCCTGCCCTAAGTGGTGATCACGTACGTAACCTTCCAGCCACTACCTGAGTTCTTTCTTTCCCCTCATTCAAGTGTGGCACCATGACCCGGCCGCTCCAGCACTGGAGAACAACTGCTGGCGCTGCTCCTGCAGGACTGTGAGGATCCAAGGTTGTTCTCAACACCCTCAGACCACTTCAGTCAAGAAGGTTTCCACTTCATTTTAAAAGCAAAGCCCTGGGAAGCGAGGGGACGCTCGAGTGGCACAGCTCTGATACAGGCAGTGCCGAGGCATTGGGGAGCGTCTCTGGGGCACTGTGGCCAGAGCAGGCAGCAGTGCGGGGATGGAGGGCTCGGCAGGGACGCACAGATCAACACTGGCGACAGAGGGCTTGCTCCCTCCAGCGCGTTGCAGAGCTTCATCGTGGGCGGAATTGCACGGTGTTGCGTTACAACCTGTAAATAGGTGTATTATAGCCTGGCTTGTACATACAGGAGCCGTAGTGACCTTTGATACGGGTTTGGGACAGGTGTGTTCTCAGCAGCGGGGCAGGTTGGGCGCAGATGCGCTGGGCAGTCCCGTGCTGTAATGCAGGGCATAAAGTGACTTGAAGCTGCTCCAGCCCTTGCCTTGCTGGACTCCTCTCTGTCTGTAGTGCCTTTTGTAGATACAGCTAAACGCACATCATGCAATACAGTGAACAAAACCATGTCAGAGGTGATGTATTGTTATGTGTTTTTATTGGTTTGTTTTTTCAAAGTGCAACAGACTGTGCAAAGTTGTTGTTTTTTTTAAGGAAAAAAAGAAATTCAAGATTAGCTACAAACTGTTGCCTATTGAAAAATGCAATAGCATTTTTTTTTTCAGCTTTGATCTAACGGTGGGTTAATACAACCAACCTGTGTCTGAGCCTGGCTGCTCCACAAGTGGCAGCTGGGGGAAAGGAGCCGCTGCTGTGTGCCCTGGATGCTGTAGCCACTTTACATGTTGGTTTTTGCCTCTTCTGTTACTGATGCTGGTCAACATTGTTTAAATGTACTATATTCTGTGAAAAGCTGAAGAAAATTTTATTCAAAGAGAAGTATTTAGATTTGTTATTTATGAGGGCTTTTAAAAAAAAAAAGTGTTGTTTTCATTGCTTCTGCTGGATTATTAATTACCATAAAAAGTTAACTGGGGGGATGGGGAGGGATGTACTGGAGGCCTGGGCAGGGCTCTTAGCACTGGGGATCGTGGGGGACGGGTGAGGCAACCACATTTGTGCGGCACAGCTCTGTGTACACAGCCCCACGCAGCGCTGCCCTCAGCATGGGGGATATCGCACATCTGCGCCCTCAACCCTGGCGTGATGGTGGCCACCATGGTGCTGTGCAGTGGCCACAGCAGCACTGTGCATCCCAGCCTGGGTGCCACAGCTCAGCTCTGCGCTGAACCGGGCTTAACCCTGAGGGCTGCAGTGGTGGCCAGCTGTGCTGCTGGGTGGTGGCCGTGACCTCACTGACAGCCCGTTTCCTTGGCAGGCCAAGGTCGCACTGTGCCGGTAGAAGGTTAACGATCAACTTTTATTGGTGTGCTGCAGTTTGCACAGTACCAAACCCTTGCCCTGCGCTGAGATCAGGCCATGAGGAGGTGCCCTTTGATACTTTCAGGCCAAGCAGATGACAGCGCTTAGCCAAGCAGGATGCTGCACGCCCACTGGAGTGTCTGTGTTGCCATCTGCTGTGCACTCACTCATGTTGGGAGGTGCACTTTAGGAAGGCATGCAAGGGGTTAAGGCTGGCTCTGTGGTGACTAATGGTGCAGGACTCTGCTATCTAGTTAGGTGTGTAGGCACACACCAGGTCCCACCAGATAGGATCTCTTACCTGGAAGCAGCATTCCAGCACCCATCGATAAACCTGACAGCCACAGACTGACTCACCGAGTCCCCAGTGCCGGGTGATCTGCCCTCCAAGATCAAGTACAGGCAAAGCATGCTGCCAGGGTCTGTTCCTGTCCCATGCAGGGCAACTGTTTTGGGGAGGGGAGGGGACATGCTCCATCTCAGCACGAGGTTCTTACTGAGGAGCTGCAGACCTCACTTGTCATCCTCACCTCCCAGGAAGCTGCCATCTTCTCAGTGCCTCACTAACAGGAGATGGGCAGAGCAGCCATCCACCATCTACCTCGAGCCACTGTTTTGGAGCAAGGGAAGGGCCATTGCTGCAGGCAGCTGTTTGCCAGTCACCTGCAGGACTCTGCTCCTGTGCTCTCCATGTCCCGTTTGGTCAGCGAGGCAGCCACTGAGTTCCTTGAACAGTGTAAACGCAGCATGGTTTGAGGCTGGGCATCATGGCAAAAGATGGCATCTGACAGCATGAGGACTACATGGCTTCTCAAATTGGTTTTAATATCACAGAGCAGAAACCAAAGTGGTGGTTTCACCTAAAAAAAAAATGCCTTGTCCACAAAGGCAGCCTGAGACTTTCTAATCCTATGACAAACAAGCCCATGTTCAGCTTCCCTAGCTCTTCAGTTGCAGGCCCTGTGTGTGCATGTGAGCACGTGTGTGTGTGTGTGTGTTAGTAAGCACACTACAGTCGCTTTGGCAGCACCCTGTAATGCACTGTGTATGGTCAAACCACTTGGTACAAGTGTGGTTTTCCCAGGTGGTGTTACAGAAAGTCAGTCCTCTGTACTGCTACTGCACCGTTGTGCTGTGGGAAATGCCAGCGGAGAACTGGGGCAGCAGCTCGCCCAGTGCTGACCTCTGAGCACACCAGTGCTCACCCTGCCCCACGCACGCCTGCCAACCCCCTGTGCCAGTTCCTGCCTCAATTGCTCTTCTGGCCTCTTCTGCTTGCTGAGGGTACGCTTGATGCTCATGTTCTTATCCAGGAGCGATGGTCTTGACATTTACTCTACCCCTGAAGTGCGTGTCCTCTTAACTGCCAAACCCACACTCAAGTAGGGCTCCCTTAGAAACAAAGTACACCATCGGCGTACACAACGGGAAAGGGCAGCTGAAGCCCAAGGGCATCACATAGCCCACAAACACATCCATGACTTCCTGCCCCTGGTGACTGCTACCACACCAAGCTTGTGTTATTCTTGTTGGTGCTCACATTATCCTTGCTGGGCCATAACATAGCTATTGTCTTGACAATTAAAAAAAACAAACAACAAACCAACAGTATTTGCTGCCAGATCAGGAATGCTGCCCTGGAACTGAACCCTGGCAGCAGCCACCTCCACATAGATTAAATATTATTCAGCTGTTGGGTTAGGAGAAACAGGTACCTTGATCCTGTAGCTGATTGCTCTTCCCTGAGAGCAGAGGTAGGTAACAATCTCTGCAATTCCAGTACTCCCTCCAACCATGATGACTGTAATTTTTCTTGTGCCTTTCTTAAGAAAAGTGTTGCCAACACCTAAAGAACAGTGAAAGTTACAGGGTACTCCCCCCTCCCCCAGTTCATCTTCCAGCAGAACCACCTAAATGTAATTCCTTCCAAAACACTATCACTGCTCATCCCTTGAAAGGGAGCTGTATGGTTGACTTTTTACTCTTTACTGAAAAAATGCACTAGCTATGTTTTCCAGGCTCTACTCTTTTAGGGGGACCAGAGTGTTAAATGTTAAAGGGAACTGCTGTTTTTCCTCTCTTAAGAAGCCAAGTTGTCAGTGAGCCCTGTTTAGTGTCTGCTGAACAAATCAAAATCCTATTGACACTGTGCTCTGGGCTGTGCTACAGTAGAACTAAAACCAGTTAAGGTTCAAGGCAAAATGAAGTCTGGAGCAGCAGCCTCCTGCAGGATGTATTGCAGAAGCAGCCTTCAGCTCCAGCTCTCAGTCACCTGCCACCCAGAGCAGCGGGAAGAGCCTTCATCTCAGTTGGCAAAAAGGTAAATGACTGCCCTGAGTTTCTGCTGAGCACCTCACGGCTGAGCAGTGGCATTTGCAGAAGCCATGAGCCAGCCCACAGCAAAGTGCATCCAGACCGATCCCACAAAGTGGAAGGCACCTGGCAGCACTAAGGAAAGCAAAGCTCATTAGCAATTAGGTCACAAGTCAATCCAGGAGTTGGTCACTTGTAGCTCCCAGTTTAGTGCTCCTCAAGGGAGGACTTAAAAGCCATTGAATGACCTCCAGAGAGACCAGCCCTACTTAAAGGCCGTTTAAGTGCAAAGAAACCGTCAGTGAGTAATTATTTGAGCAGCCTGAGTCAAATTCTGAATCCAAAGGACGTGTGAATAGCCAGGCAGCTTTGCGAGGCTCTATCCCTCCTTCAGCTGGAGCAGGCTGCCAAGGCCCTGCCCCAGCCCCGGCCCCGCCACTCACAGCTGCCGAATGACCTCTGCTGCCAGCTCCCAGACATTCACAAGCCACTGACAAAATGAAGGCAAGGCTGCACACCACTGGTGTTTTTTTTCTTTTTTCATATTGAGAGAAGCTGCACATCACCAAATACTGGTGAGGGGGAATGAAATCAGAGAGCTGTACAGAACACACCGTTCACCTTTAACTTTAATTAAAATAGAGTTTATTAGCTTCTCTTTTAATACAAACATGAGAAAGGAAAACCACCTGAAGATGTAGCGTTATTTTCAAAATTGAATTGTGATCAATACCTGAAGTGCCAAGTTCCATGGATCTGGGAGCCGAGGCTGCCGTATCTGCATGCCGCAAAAAAGCTCTATGCATCGTTTTAGCAGTTGAGTGCAGCCAAACTGGTGATTACACTCGGACAGCCCCACTCCCACAGGCATACGGACTTGCTATTCAGTGTACGGTTCTGGGCCGTGGCTGAAAGAGGAAGCGCACAAAACCTGTGCCATTTGGAGAGAGAGCTGCTCCTAGGACAAACCGCCTAGAATCTATTTGGATCCAAGAAGGGAAGATACTACAAAGACTTGTAACAGGAAGAGTCTAATAATACTTATCCTGTTTAGAGTTCTGTTTCAGAGCCTGAAAGTAAGCTCCATTCCAAAGTCTCAGAAAGAGCAAAACCCAAGCCTCTAGGGCAGTTGCACAAGATAACTTGGCAAAAAAAAAAATAATTAAAGAATGGATTTTATAGAAAGCTTTTTGAAAAATCTCAGTTGAACATAGTATTATTTTTTAATCTACCTTGTTAGGTAGTCCAGGATTCTCAAACTCATTACTGTTTCATTATGAATGTAAATCCTTCCCAGGAAACAAAAACCCAGGGAGAGCCAGAGGGATGCACAATATCAGCTTTAGGAACTCCACTGTATATAGCACAAGAGACCTGCAGTAGAACTCAGAGAAGCAGTGCTGCACACATGCCATTCACCACTGGATTGCTACACTGTTGGGGATGGTGATGATGTTTCCAGACCAACCTTCTCATTCAATGCCTCAAAAATATACAGATTGCGTCTCTTCCAAAGCAATGTAAGTATCAGAAAATGAGAGAAGCACCATAATTCACAAGAAATGCAGCATGGACCCTATACATTTTAACAATACATAAAACCGTATCTCTGCCCCCAGTCAAAACATTCAAAGTCTTTTGACAATCTCTACTGGAGTGAAGTTGGGGGTGCAGAGCTGGAATTCCTTCCTGCTGGGCAGCTTCTTGGTTATGAAGAGATCACCAATAGTAGCAGCTTTTAGTAGCCAAACCAGGGAAAAGCCATCAACACGTGTCTATGCTACTGTTTTCAGCTCCAGAGTGGCTTTATACTTTAAGAGTCCCATGTTTTGTTTTGTTTTGTTTTTGTTAACGCTGCATCCACCCGAAATACAAATGCAGCGAGACTCTGGATGACAGGGGAGAGGAGGGAAGAACCTTGTAACTATAGTCATGTGGTTAGTGTTTAAATTCTAAAATTTAAAACTACTTATTATTAAAAACCTCAAGAGTTCACAGCTATAGGCCTACACAGTAAGCAAACATCTGTGGAGGAGAGAAGGAAAGAAGCTTGTTTTTGCACCTCTGGATACATTAGAAAGAGGACAGAGCTGATTTGACAAAGCTCTTGTCTTTTGCACCAAGTATGCTCCTCAGGCTCTGGGCTCCCTTGGCTAGTTTACCCTCCTCTCCTCTTGCTGGAAGACACCATCACTGCTGGCTCGTGTGCATGGAGCGGTGGTATTCCTCCGGTTCGTAGGGATGCTGGTTCATGGTGCTGCACCTTTCTCTCTCCTCAGGAGAGGATGGCATTAGAACGGCGGATACCAACTAAGTTATCAGCACTGAAAGATCGTCTCATAGCAGCTTTTGACAAGTCTTTGTATTTGTCTTCACACAGCCGGGAGATAGCCTGCATACCATGTGCAGATACAAAACAAAGAGTACACATTAGAAAAGTCTGAACATTTCCAGGCACCTTTTAGATGTGCAATACCAACAGAGCAGGCACTGAGTAGCAGTGACGCTACTAGCTTTTTTACCTAGAGTGAGAGGAGGAAAGAACTGCTTTGGAGGCAAAATATGGAAGGGGTCTGTCCCCATGCTAACAAGAATCCAATCCATCAGAATTAAGACAAAGAAGATGAATGGTTTCCATATGCAAGTATCTTCATTCTTTTACCAGTCCCACTGTCTAATGGAAAACTTGGATCCGTTTCAGACTTAGGAGTTTGTGGAAGTTATGTTCAGAAGTGCACCTAGTAGCTAGGTCTGGTGCACACAGCAGCACAAAAAACATTTAACAGTACAAAACCACACTCAGCCATTTCTATGAGAGAAAAGGTTGAAACTGAACAGGTTTCTGCACTTCCTCAGGCACCCTGCCTTGGCCACTCAGTGCAAGCAAGCCTAGGAAATGAAGTTCTCCTAGGACACCCATTTTGCCCTTACCTTCTCTACACCCA
Organism: Mesitornis unicolor; assembly: GCF_000695765.1. NCBI lineage: Eukaryota > Metazoa > Chordata > Aves > Mesitornithiformes > Mesitornithidae > Mesitornis > Mesitornis unicolor. The sequence goes on along the minus strand of NW_010161864.1, from coordinate 30,951 downwards.
CACCCTCACCCTCACCCCCAGCATGCTCTTCCTGGGATCACTCACTGCATCAGGTTCCTGAAGAGTCTGAGAAGACAGCCCACTGATCAATGGCATGGCAATAGCCATAGCACTTTAATACAACTATTAAATATCAGCACATGTGGACAGCTTTGTATTAAATTGCTTTTTCACCCATTTATTAGCTTGCCTCTGCTCTGCTTATCTAGCTAGTTTATTCAGTTACAGCTATTCCAGTAACAAGCCTAATTACTTAGATCCTAATAACACAATTGACAGAAAACACTGTGTGTCCTCCCCTGCAAGGCCTATTTATGATTGGAGCCTTCAAGCATTATCAATGCAAATAATTAAGGATACCTGTAATAAAAGGCTGAACTGAATTTCAGTCCTGAACATTTACTTCCATTAATAATTTACCACCTATCACCAGATGAACTTTCAGAATCCTGCAATCAGCTACAAGCCTACACCTTCCCTTTAAGGCAGCACCCATTCAGCACAGCCTGGTGTTTTGAAGTGCAAAAGGTGAAAAGCACTCCGAGCATGAATAAACTTCTATGTGTATTTTAAAATAATTATTTACATTTATTTCTGCTGACCTTCTGGAGGCATGCATTTGGCTCAAGAGTGGTGTTCTTTGAGACGCTGGCTGCATGAGCTCCTGGTGCAAGACCAGACAGACTCTCCATCCTGTTTTAATGCTAGCACATCAATCATAAAGCTACCTGTGTTGACATATTTAGCCCCAGTCACCCATATGGTGTAAATCAGTTTTCAATCTCTGGAATACTAATTCACTCCTTCATACATGCTCCTATCAACTGCTCATGTGCTTCTAACCAAAAGGTAGAATTAAAAATTTTAGCGAATTGTTTAAATATTTATCACATTTTAGAATTAAAAACTAGAGAGTCCTATGAACATGCATTAGTAAATGTGTTATGGCAAATCACATACTGTACTGAAAATTACTCTGGTTTTAAACACTAAGCCCCCAAATGCTAGCAAAGGAGAAACAAAACAGGCTCACAATCTGTAAATCATCCACTTATGCCTGGGCACTGAGCAGTTCAGTAAACAATTTCCTGCAGAATACGAGCTGCCCTACAACCACATTTACAATTGGTGACAGTGTTAGCTTAAAGTGCAAGTAACAAGGGTGAGACAAAGCAGAAGAGTTGCATTGCTTAACTTTAAATAGAGGAATCCATAGGCATATCATAACAATCATACCAAAGGACCAAGAGGGATCACACTTATTCCCAAAGTTCAGCCACTTCTAGGATGAAATAAAAAACCCTGTCACTTGGCAGAATTATTGGGGGTGGACAACAGAACAATATGAGCCAAGAGTACTGTAGCACACCCCTCTGTGAAAGGGGCTATGGTATCAGTGTACACAGGGCCTGCGGTAACGCCTTTGTTGAAAGGTCAACAAAACAACATGCAGAGTCATCAATTAAACCTCAACAGATGAAAGGTTGCATTGATCCAACAAGAAATTTTGCCTGGGAACCCAGGTAATTTCGATATTTTGAAAATGTCTTACATATCTCCAACAACCAGGACAAAAGGCTGACTTTGCAAAAGTTCAAGGTTTTTTTTAAATGAGCCTTCATACCAAAGAAGGCTGCATGGACTCACAGAAGGGCAGCCTTTCCCATCCAACAGAAAGGGCCAGTAATCTGTATTTACACTCCTCTGGACAATCTGAAGGACTCCTAAGAAGTGGCTATTCCAGAAGTTTATCTGAAAGCAGCATTTCTTTGGAAAGGTGAGGTACAAGAAGTTGTAAAAAGAAACACATTATAATTTCTGCAGCTGCCCCCAGACAAATGGTTTATTAAACCATGAGAGCAGTAAGAGTGCTGCCTCTAAATCTACAAGCAGTTGTGCAGTGGGATGCAGTGGGAAACCTTCAGCTGGAAGTATTTAGAAAGGTCTGCATGTGACTGTCTCTAGGTGCTTGGAATACAGACTGTGACCAGGGAAGGACAGACAATCCATTACATATGACACTAATCCTTTCAATCTTAAGTAGCCTAGCTGAGCTGTGGTTCCCAAAATAACATCCATTTTATTTTGCAATCTGCTAGACTTCCATAATCTCTGTCCCTTCCTTTGCTCAGAATACTAGCTTAGCCTAGACATGGTTTTAAAAGTGCTAACTGTAGTTATAAAGGGGTTAAATTAGCCCATAATACACTAATCTAAAAGCTTTTTAGTTTTTCTAACCTCCACTTAATATGATTAGCAACAGATGCTCTACTACACATACAGAGTCCCCTGCTCAGCCACTTTCAGACCATTACCTCCAGTTTCTGTGCTCTCTCTTTACTGAGAGGCTCCAGCAGAAAGCTCAGGTTATTGTCATCTGCTAGGGAGCGAAGATCGAAGTAGTATTTGGCGTAAACACTGGCAGGAACATTGATATTAAACTGCAGTAGCTCCAAGAAGTGTCTTTCCATCTCGTTCCTAGGAGGTGTAAGGGACAGAAGACAAAGAAAAAGAAGATTGTTTTAGCTGGCTGAAAACACTGAAGAGACCTCAAGCTTGTTTTTAAAACCACCAACTTTGAAATAGCCAGAGTGCTCTGCATTATTAGTTGCGAGAGAGAGGTCATTCACTGGTGCTCAAAACAAGGTGCAGCTTTTGAGTCCTGGCACCTCCGGCTCGGAGAGAAAGGTAGTGCCCTGTCGTGCACTGGCTGGGCTGACCGGGGAGGTTCATTCTTCGGAGTTCCATTAGTGCAGCTGTACAATTCATGCGCCATTCTCACTCTTGTCCGGCCCCACACTATAGTGATCAGATGAAAGGAATGATGTATGCTGTTTATTAGCTCTGAAGAACTTGCAGACATTTTCACCAGGCTGATAACAGGAAGGGGGTTTATTGAAGTAGAGGCGGGCTAACAAAAGGAGTAGGCAGATCACCACGGCAACAAATGGATCTATGAAGAGCTGCTGCTATTATCTCACAGAAAAAAGCCTCTTGAAGCAACATGGATTCATCTCCAATAAATAAATAAATAAATAAGCAGCATTAGGTGGGAGAAGGAATTTTCTCCTCAATAGCATTAGGCAGGATAACAAAGTACCCTGTCAAAGGGCACTGTCCAGTTTTCACTCTCTAGTCTATTTTCACTGGGCAAAATATTTGGAGGAAAGTGGGGAGAGAGCCATGACATGAAAGGGGCTGCTTCAGCTACTGTACCGTGGTCGGCTAAATCGGAGGGGTTCTACAGCGGGAAAACAATGTTTTACAAATTAACCTAAAAGGAGCTGGTAATACCCAAACCAAGCATGTTGGTTCAACACTAAGTCACAGTGACCTTTCCTACTGGTAGCAGACCTGTCTCTCCAGAATTTAGCAGCTGTATAGGCCAACTGTGAATATAGCAGAAGATAAGTTGCAGAAATTCAGTGCCAAGGGTGTTCTTGCTTTTTGGGAGCTTTTAAAATGGATGTTTTACCTATCAGAGGGGGGAGAAAAATCAAGGAACCATCCAGGTTGTGTCCTGTATGGGATGGCAGGTCTCAGGATGAATAGCAGCTTTGTGCTTGTTTCTAGCGTGGTGAACTTGAGTACCATTGAACCTAGTGCCAAAATTAATTTCCTGTTCATACGGTCATAAGCCTATAGAAATGTAAATCAGATAATGTTTTGATGATCAACTGATCAGAGGTTGATTTACCCTGTGAATAAATGCTCTTCACTGCCCCTTTTGTACTCACTACACTAATACATTTTAATTGTGTAAAAATACAATTCTTCATTGGATTAACAAGTCTATTAACAGTGGTTTAAAACGTAGGAAAGGATAATGCCCATGTGTTTTCTGTGCCTTATTTACAAATACATGTAGCTAAAAGAATGAACAGCATGTGTCCCCTTACAAGCAATCATAGCAAGATTAGCAGCTGCACAGTTAATTTTTCAGTGATTATGGATTCACTCTGATCAAAGCAAGCAAGTTTTGACAAAGGATGACTTCTAAATATCAATTTAATTTCCTTTGATTTTTTTCACGATTAGAAATACCTAAAACAAAACACACACACACAAAAACCCCTTTCAGTAAGCAAACAAACAAAACACCAAAAACCCCAAACAACAACAAACAAAAAACCAAACAAACCCAAAACACCTTTGCTTTGGTCAAAAGAGAAAGGGCTTGTGACAGAAAAAAAGTAAGATGAACATTTCACCTGTGTTGAGTAGGAAGAGGCTAAGGCAAATGAACTCCTCTGCCAATCGTGAGGCCTGAATCACGAATCCTTTAACTTTAACCCACTAGCAGTTTCTCTAAGAGCCACGCAGCTCACACTGCTAATGGGGTTGTGCGGTGGGACTGCCAAACAAGCATCTTTTAACAGTAAGGAGAGCGTGTTTGGTGTGGACAAGGTGTACCTATGCTGCCTTCAGAAGAGTGCCTGGCTTGCACACACATGCGCCCACATAGATTTTCGAACTGGGTAGGCTAAAACAGATACAAACCCTTTTGTCCATTCCAGAGTGGTGCAACTCCCATGCTTGGCTTGCAGTGGCTCAACAGAAATATGCAGCAGGTTAGTGAGATCATTCTAGGTATGTAGAGTCAAGAGCAAAATTCACAGAAAGTTCACAAATGAAACTCACCACCAGTCCTCGTAGACAGGCTTTTACTACACAGAAATGGCCTGCCCAGGGTAATCTTTAGCTGGGGACCTGCTGGGGTTTTAGGTGGGTTTTTTGACAGCATCACCAGCCATCTCCAACATTAGAATGCAACCATGGCTGAAATCCTTTGCCAAATGTTTTCTCTCAGTAACACTTGTGTTCAGAATACCTAATATTCACCATCAGGTGACTAGTTTAAAAAATACTGGAATACCTAAAGCTGCCAATTAACTATAGTCCTATTAATTGAAAATAGACTCATAATCTTAAAACTCAGTTTTGCTGAGTACTTTAAACAGTCTTCTAAGGCCCTGATCATGGTGATATTACCCAACCCAGGAACAGTGAAGTCTGCCAAGTTGCAGCAGTGCGGGGCCTGGGATGAACACCCCTGGGCCACTGTTGGAAAGGAGCTGTACAATTTCTGCCCCTACCTAAATTCAAAGGTCTAAGTAATTTCAAATGAGATGGGATTACAAAAATCCCATCTTCAAATTGGGAGAAAAAATAAGCCTAAATACAGTCTATTTTTCCGTACCACCATCACTGCTTTGAAAATGTAAGTACTGACAATTTCAGGAGACCCAGCATCAGCAATAGAGAATAAACATCCTGCTTGTTATAGATATTTTCAGTGCTATCAATCTGATTTGTCCCAAATAGGGCCAGAAGAAGACATCAAAAAGAGCAAGATGTATACTCCAGCACTCCTAGCATCGCTGACCCCACTTCAGCCATCTCAGAGTTATTTGCAGCAGCACTTCAAGTGTGTTCCTCAGACAGATGAGCACTCTGAGCCAGGTTGAGTGAAGATGTACATTGTATAAAATCACTAATTATGCTTTCCTGAAAGCATGGCTGGCACAGCCCTGCATTCGGAGACAAAGAACTCCCGGGCAAGGGGTATGTATAAAACAAGGTACTATGTTCACTGTTGCTGTTTACGATGTGAAATGACTTGAATAACAAAAACTGTTTTGGTGCAGATGACTCCCCCATTTCTAGAAATGCTACCCCTCACCTAAAAGGTACAGTACATAATTACTTCCTGTGTCTTAAACATAAGCTTTAGGCTGAACCCGGGGAAGAGAGGTTGGGGCAAGAACAGCCTCTCACACATAGGCGGCCTCCCAGTGCTGTGCACAAACCTCTACCACCTCAGTCTGCTCTTGTACTAGAGCTGACTGTTAGTACATAAGCCTGGACACATGCTCAATTACAGCACAACAGTGTGATAAAACTAAAAAACACCAAGCACGTCATAAGGTTTATTAAGGCCAGAAAGCCTGATATTAAGCTAGCTTTCTAGCATTTCTGCCATTGTGATACTAAGGGAAACAGAGGGACAAGCTGGCAAATAGAATTAAAACAATAATGTTGACATCTCAAAGCTCTCAGAACTTTGCCAGAAGGAATTGAACAGAAAATCTAATGGACCAAATCCACTCCGCATAAACATGCCTCCAGCCCAGAGTATGAGCCTGGAGCCACAAGGATGAACATCATCTGAAACTGCAGAAATTACACGGCTTAAAGCTGAGTGCACCAAGAAAAGAGAACACTCAAAACTTCTGAAAAACTGAAATGTACATCTGAGACAAGAACATATATAAGAAAGAGCCTTACATAAACAAGCAGTAGTACAACTGAGGATTTTGTTCTCAGCACTGCAGGCAAGTTTAAGAACTCACCCAAAGAGGATGAGCTGTAGCAGTAACTGGAGGTAACACATGCCGCCACAGTGACACAAATGACACCTGTCTGCCAGCAGCAGCAGCTAGGAATTCAGACCTTGAGACGTTTCAGCCGTAGCTTGTTACAGAAGCAGACACATAAGTCACAAGTTACGGCTTACCTTGGAATTTTTCAAATTCTAAGCCAGAAAGGCAGGGAACAAATTCGGTTCACTTTTTTTTTTCTTCCCAGAAAGACTTTCGCTAACACTATAAATTGGGAACTTCAGTATTACACCAATGCAAAAAATTAGAGGGGAAACACAGGTAAAGAAAACTAACTTTGAAGTTACTCACCCAAGTCATTATAAAGATTAATATGTATTTGACTCAAAGGAGGGCTATCCAAAGTTTCCTAGGTTAAAGAAGGGAGTGAGGCTGGACACCAGAGATATGCTGTATGTACATTATGTACCATCAGAGAAATACTTTTTTTAAGTAGAAGAATTGCCATTCAAAAAAACCCAAAACCAAACCAAACCACCAGTACAGATTAGCCAAACCTTGCAACTTACATGTCTTCAACAGTAATGTCCTTCAATATTTGGCAATAATCCACATTCCACACAGCCTGATCATCCCAGACTTTAGAAGCCAGCAGAATAGCTCCTAGGACTATCCTCTTCCAGTTACTAGGGCATATGTCAATCTCTGCATAGGTTAAAAGCCTTTCCAAATAAACCTATAAAAAGAAAAAAACAAACCAAAAACAACCCACAGTTTTGTGTGTGTAAGACCTGGAGCTGAGTTCTGAGCAGCAAGCATGCCAGTCCAATAGGACTATTTTATCCCATTACCCTTAAGTGTGTCAAAATAAGTATTAGTGATTAATACTTACAGTTCAGAATCCAAACTTTCTTAAGTTACAGGTTCCATTTTTTAGTATAACACAGGAACTGGACCACCAATGTATACAATAAAGACACTGAAGAATCAGTTCTGAGCAGTGAGCACTGCTGTTTCAGGGAGACACTGCTAGAGTTCTCTGTCACAGAGTCACTGACAGATTCTCTTAAGGGCCTATCTGGGATAGTAACTCATTCAGCATCATACCAGCCTTTCATCACGGTTCAGGTTCACCACTTGTAGCTTAACAGGAAGTGCTAAAACCTGCACTGTGACCTGTAGTCATGGGAGGAAGATGCACTAATTGCCATCTTTTCACAACGAAAGGCATCATAGTGCTGTTTCTACTTCACCCAGTAAAGAACAGACTTCAGTCTTTCACCTACAACATGATCCTCTGCTTTCATCTACATCACCAACTGCTTAGATAGTGAAAGACATTCAAGTGCAAAAGATGTGTCTTGGTCTTTTGCTCACTCATGTAATCTCAGATCAACCCAAACATATTGAATAATTCTCTTCCTTAAAGGCTTTCTGTTATTTCTCATTCCTATAATGATCCCTGTACTAAGTAATTTGCACTTTCAAATTTGCTCTACTCCCTAAACTAAGTCCAAGGTCCTAATGAAACCTCAGATAAACTAGTGGGTGCAGGAAGCTGTTGTAGGGCAGGATCAATCTTTATTACTAGTGTCTCCTCACACTTTCTTCCCATCTTTTGCTTGTAGCCTTCAAGTGGACTAAAGGTGTTGCTGTAATAACAGAGCCATCTAGTGGCAAAATCCACTTTAAAAACTATTTCTTATTCTGTAAATACTTCAGCTGGCTAGATTGCCTAGGGTTAGCTACAATCTTGTTCTGTCAAAATCGCTTACATGTCTTTGGAAGAGCAAAAACCTCAAACTACTTTCAGAGTTTCAAATGCTTAACTGTCTGGCCTTTGTAATTACTTATTTCCTTATTAAAGAGAGTCCTTCAAGCTGAGTTTGCATAACTACCACAATGTCTTTTCAGTGACAGCTATCTTCTGTTCTCCTTTCAGACTGTTTTTCAGAAAGAAGCCACAATGAAGACTCAAGTCTAGTATGCAACAAAGTGCAGTTTAAGAGACTGTCTAATGCAGCAATTATATAGGTTGTGTTTCTTTCTTTCCCTTCAAATATATATATGTATATGCACGCATATATGTGTCTGTATGAATAATCATTATCACTGTCAATTTTTATATCCATCTTACTTCCTGAACTCAAACAAACCGTAATGAGATTTTCTTACTATTGTTCTTAAGTTCCACGTACTTCCGTGTCCTTGGGAAAAAAAAAATCTGTAGTGTCTTTGGTTTCATAAAACACTTTGGTGTTTGATGGAAAGATGGCAATGACTGAAGGACATAATAATGAGAAATTTAGTCTCCTGGAGTTCCTACAGTATTGATTCTTGACCCCTCAGGTGGTGTTACTTGCACTGTTCCGGTTAATCTGAACTCAAAACTCCCACTTTCCCCTCCATAGAACTGAAATAAAATATGTTGTGTCTGATCTTATTATACTCTACTGTTTATGGTGTCCCACTGTTCTGCCTTTCTCAAGCTTCTTCAGCAAGTTATGTATTGTGAAACAAACAATGTTTGATTGGACAAGTAATTAAGTATTACATATTCATATACAGAAAAGGTAAGTTCCTTTTTAGTTAACCACTTCTGTGACTATTTTGAAATCTTCTCTAATGAACTCACTTGCACATCCTCATTATTAACAATGTTTCATGAGATACTGTAACTATTTAAATGTCAGTTCAGCCCAGTTCACACAGGGGAGGGGAAAAAAAAAGTCTTTCAAAACCTCAAATTTCAGTCATCAGGCATCTCTTACCAGTGTCACTATTGCACATTCAGCTGTCAGCTGTGCAGCACTGAAAAGCGTCCGAACAAATCGGTAGATGTGCTTGTGATCAGGGTCATGCTTGTAGTAGTCATCTGGAACTTCTTCCCGCTGAAAGAAAGTTCTCAGTTACTGAAAATTTGTTTGACTTAGTACTGACTTTAAAAAATAACCACACATGGTTGTTTCTTCTCACTTAATAGAAGTGTATACAGCCCTTCCCTGTCACAGAGACAGAAAATCATACACTGAAAGCAGCAAGCAACCTTGCAATATTATGAATATTCCAAACAAAACACAATAGCTTTAGTTAATATCTTTGTTTTGAATACTTTTTTTGATCTGTAAGTCTAATGGGAAAGAGCATGAACTACCATCATTACTACAGGTGCTAACTCGTATCCATGGAACACTTACAGACTAAAAGAGATTTTTAAAAAATAGTTTTTCCCTGAAAAAAATAATCAGATATATACACACCAGGGAAGCACTGGCTCTTCAAAAGGCAAAATTAAGAGAGTTTCCCTTCCAGCTGAGAAAGAGCTGAAGGACATACGGCAATAATTCTGTCACAGGTAGAACTGGAAGGTAACATGTTGTCTTCATAGAACGCATTCTTGAGAGATTCCAGAAAGACAAAGCTAATGAACTGCTAGATCCAACTTTAACTAAACTGTTTCAAAATACAGGGGAGAAGCTTACAAAGAAACAGTCTGCAAAAACAATCCTAAAATGAGTGTTTGAGAATTCTGACCCTGTCGCCCCAGAAATTCTGACATTCAGCACTCCTGGTGGCATGCAACTTCAAGAGCTCCAGCTTTACACACAGGTTCTGCAAGACTGATACTGAACAGGTTTCTATCCACAGCCCACATTAGACCTATAGTACAGTGAAAATGCCAGGTGAGAACGGCATAGCTGCTTGACATGAAATACATAGTCATAAGGTAAGCAACGCAGCAAGCGTTTTCATGTGGTTTTGTAGTTTATAATAGCCAGGTAACAGCATCATGTAAAATGGAGAGGTAAGTTAACTTTGTATTCTCCACACAGCCTTCTAAAATACGCTACTACCCAATGGAGGTTACCTCTTCAAGGTGGGCAGGCAACATTGGGAATAACACGAGCAGGATCCCCTTGCGTAATTCCAGAGCTACGAGCAGTACAAAAGCACACCTGGAAGTACATTTTTGCTGAGTGGAACCGAGGAGGAAAGGACTGGACTGGTATTTGTAAATTAGCCCTGTGATGCTGGTAACTTGAAGTTTGTGACTTCCGCTATTAGGGTCAATAGAGCCTGGATTTGGGCTCCTTGTCACTGAATCTTTAGAGGACAAGGTGTTCAGAAATTTCTTCCAGCTAATTAATCTTTTTAAAGGAACTGTAGGTACCCAGCCAAAACCCCACTGCAACAGAAACTAACAAGCTGTTTGTATCTTTCCCCTCCGGAGTATAACATACAGCCATTACTGTATTTCTGTCTGTATACTGCAATGAGATAGAGACCTTTAAGTGTTCCCTAGGAGGACACAACAATTTTCCGCTATACTCATTAAATAGGAGGTACACTATATGAAACGATCAAAAGATACCAGGTTAAAGAAACTGTCTTATGAAGTGGAGTTCATCCTAAATAAATGAAATAAATAAATAAATAAATAAATTCAGGTTAGAGATAAGGAGGAAGTTCTTTACTGAGAGGGTCGTCAGAAGCTGGAACAGGCTGCCCAGGGAGGTGGCGGAGTCACCATCCCTGGATGTATTTAAAGAGCGGGTAGATGAGGTACTTAAGGATGTGGTTTAGGGGGTAGACAGGAACGGTTGGACATGATGATCTCAGAGGTCTTTTCCAACCAAGCGATTCTGTGATTCTGTGAAATAATTTTCAATGTGAAACTACTGATTCAGGCAGTTGAAATAGTTTTGTACCAGACTTTTCTCTTGAAGTGCCATAGTCCATACAAGAAATCTTCTATATAGCTCTTCTCCTGAATGTTTATTGAGTAAACAGTTGTACTTATTCAAGTGTAAAATTCCTAGCACAATGGGTCATGTTTAGGGATGAAACTCTAACAAACTTAAATATTTAATTGTTTATTAAACACTGTTTATTAACAAGCCAAATCTGTAAGCCTCAGAGCAAACTGAATTTTTAAAGCCACTAGAGCTTTGCTAAATTAATTTCAAATGAAAGACAAAAGAAGTGGTTCTGTAGGACAGTCATTAAAGCTAGCAGTGCTCAATCTGGGAATAAAAAGCAAATGCTCCACTCTTGAGCTTGCCTGCACTGTGTGGTTTTGCATCTTAAAACACTGTCTAAAAAGGTGTACCAGGACCAGTCACATTAAAATCACATGCTGAACACTCTTAGCTGTTACTGCAAGCAGCACTAAGCCTATTTGCTTTAAAATCTTGCCTTTCAGGTTTTTTAAACACCGAACTCACTGTCTCTTACTTTGCATGATGCTTTACATATCACGTTCTCCTGTTTACAGTCATTTAAAAGGCTAGGCACATATATACTAACCATGTCTTCCTAAATAAATAGGAAAGACTTAATTATAGCAGTGAAGGAGTCAGACAAGGAAATTCTGATAAGAAATATGCAAGAATTAGATGGTGCTTGCTTTCCATTTATATTCAAAGCATAGAAAACCAAATATACCTTGCAACATTTAGAAAGACTGGGTTCTGTTCATGCTCTAGCTGATATGAACAGTCCAGAGGACACTGTCTGCACTGTATTTTATATATAAAGATACAATTTAGATCAACTTGCTTGTGACCTGGTGCTAATACATTTTTATAACTCATACAATAAAAATCAAGATGTTAAAAAAAATATATATTGAGACACATTCAGAGGACCAAAAAACTATACTTACTGTGAGAGGATGAGATTTTTCATCAAAAATATCCAATGATCTGTCAGAATCCCTACAAAGTAAAAAAAAAAATTCTCTGTTTTAGCAACAAGAGTTAATCGGTAATGTTATGCTCCACTAAGAAGTATCATTCATTAAAGAGGATATAGGGACATACTTTACAGTTCAGCTTTTCCTAGAATATGGTATGAAGTTATATTGTATTTTTGCAAAGAATTTAAGGATGAGGTCTTACAAGTGAATATTTAAAGAAGCTAAACAAGTAAGAGCTATCCATCCTCTCATATTATGCTAAGCACAACGTGAAACCATGTTATTATCAGCATTTATTTCAAACAGGCAGCTGTAACTTTGAAGCATACACTGTAACTAGGTATAATGGCAAGGGTTATTTGTACATGGGACAGTGTTCCTTCACCAATCAAAACTAATCTGTACCTCCATTTAGCTTTTCCTGAATACAAAGTTCCAAGGCTGATTTGTGGTAAGTTAAGGGTATCCTCCTTACTCTGTTTTGACTTTTTATGCTTCATTCTTGATGAAGCATGTGTCAGTGGATGGGTGTATTACTGACCCTTCTGTATCAGCTCACAAGTGAGTACAGAGAGAAAGCAGATACAGCATGAAGTGTCAGATCTTTCAACTCCTTTAAGTTAAACTAGCTGTTACTGAAGTGACCAAGACCATATACCTGGCTCAAAAATAAAGTTTTTACATTTCCACAAAAAAAAATTCACTCACCTGTTCTTTATATGGTAGAATATTGCTAATGTTACACTAGAAGAGAGAGAGAAAAAAAGCTTTAACAAAGCACATTCTGTGTGCAGTTTCACTGCAAAAGCTGTTGTTTATGGCAAAATGTTCAGAATCCATTATGTGCTGGCTTCCTCTCACATTCTTGAGTACTCTGTGTCTCATTTCTGATGTTCACCTGACTGAACAGAAACTGACCAAATCAAATTTGCTAGCCAAACTACTTTTATATTCATTATACAGATATTTGTGCCATGAGTAAATACTATACCACATTTTAAACACACCTTCATTGCCTGATTAGGTGACACTTATGGAAAACGTGGACTATTCACAACTAAAATATAATAAAAGTTCTACTTCACGTTACATGTATTGTTGTAGAAATTCTGCTGATGTTTTAACTGTATCTGGCTGTCTAATTTAGGACCTGTCTAAAAAGAAGAGAATAATATGCCAGCATAATCCAAGAAGGGGGAGAAGAACAGTTCTCAGTCTCTGCTGAGTCAAGTAAGGCAATGGATTTCATACTGGAACCCATCTACTGTCGCCAAATTTCAGATACTTTACTGGCAGAGGCAACAGGAACACTGCCATCACAGAAATCCATCATGGGCAAGCTCTGATCTGTTGCCAGCTGTACACCACTTCAAAATGGCACAAGCACCATCTTTTAGTTTTTTTCTCTAGAAAAGTGACATACTAGATACCTCTGTTTGAAACCAAATTTGAAAGCAACAAATCAATTTAGACATTTCCAACCATTACTAAGTGTTGAAACAGTAAAGCTGCCTGGCTATTTTGCCTTACTTTCCCTTCAAGCACAGTAGAACTCTTCTCAGTTCTCAGCTGGTATCGTCTATGCACAAAGCACTGTCTCTGTGGTACCCAGAACAATAGATCAAACAGCCACGTCCACTGGAGAACCAAGGAGACTAAATAATTATCCAACCTGAAGTAATAAATAACAGGAAGGAAAAGTAAAACTGCTGGAACTAAAGCCAAAGCCAGCAACATACTGTTATCCACAACTAGAGGGCAGACTAATACCACTGGCAAGCAGCAAATACAGCCCTACAAACTTCCTGGAACTCCACAAAATCCATGTCAAGTTTTCCCAGATCAAGAGTTTCTGGATTTGGCTTTCAATGTGAAGTGTTTGAGCTCCCTACCGTCAACAGACGCTTTTAAACCCAAAATGCTGACACACTTCTGCACTGCCTCAGATTCTCAAGTGCACAATGATAACTACTTTGAAATACAACAGTACATTAGCACTGTAACTAAAAAAACACCCCTCATTTCAGTGGTTATAATTGCCCAGACCTCTACACCCCTACCATGACCAACCTGAACAAGCAGTGCTGCACTCCTCTCATTCAAGCATGTGACTGGCTTTGGAACAGAAAAGACCACCACAAAATCCCAAATAAATGTGCAATGCTACTCAGCCCCTTGCTGATGACAAACGGTTCTTACCATTTTATTGTGCTTCTAAGGTTAGGTTGACTGACAGTGCTGTCATCTATAAATATTGTTGAGCATGAGCTGTACTTTTTCGTGAGCTGCCCAGGAGAAACCTGAGGGGGAAAAAAAGCCGAAGAAGAAAAAAAAACAGAACAGAAATATATTTAAGAAGAGGGATTCTGTAAGTTTTGGTTTACCACACTGAATACTGGCTTTTCACCTCAAGTAGCCACTGCAGAGGAGGTCTTTGCAGATGATTGCTCCTGCTATGTAAGCTACCCTTTCTGCAAGATAGGTTTATAAATCATCCCTTGTAATATACAACATGATGTCTTTAGGTAAGTAATTTTCAGCAGAAATAGCTGCAGGTAAAGCAGCAAGTCCTCCAATTCTTTTTGTTCTCTTCCACTCCATTCTTGTCAGTTCAGGTCTCAGTCTTCCCCCTCTATGATGTACTTTATTAGATTTCCCTGTGACTCCATAGTCATCATCTCCCTTCTTTTATAGCCTATAAATTTACATTTTCTGGTTATCCAGTATCCCTGTAAAGACAGTTTTGCATTTAGAGTTCTGTCTTGTTATATTTTAGAAAAAAGAAATATCTTCTTGACATTGTCTTGTTTAGTGTCTGGAATCTGGAAATAAAGTACCCTTACTTTTACTATTCAGAGCTGGCAGCATGTTCCATATCTGTCCTAAGCCTGAAGATTTTACACTGTAAGAAAACTTCCTATGCAACACTAAGTCAGGCTTTCATGAGCATTTTTAGAGAATGCCTTGCACTAGAGCTAGGATGTCATAACTGAGGGAGGAGTTTTAATAAAGCAAATCAAGATTCATTAGTTTTTGCCAGAATCTTTTTAAATGCCTTGTCTAAAAACTTGAAAGTCTTCCATATGAAAATGCTGGCACCTTTCACAACTCAAAGGATGCCTGGGAATATGTCCCATTCCAGCTGAAGCTTGCCAGCAAAAACAATCTCGTCACACTTCTCCTTAGTGCTGGCAGACTAAAGCTGGAACTGTAGCCGAAAAAAAAAGAAGAAAAAATAAAAAGAACCACTCCCCCATAATCATACTAAACACAACAGACTTGAAATACCATTATCTTACCAGTTACTCAGCAGTAGACACTTCTGCTAGACAGTATTTTTAAGCTTTGTGTTAGTAATTTCCATTATTAGCTTTGCTAGTTAATAATAATTTTATCCACTTATTAACAAGATTGTGTCTTTGTGTGTATTTTTTTTGGTAAGTGAAGTGTCAAAACAAACTAATATTTGCAGAAGAAACTTAAAGCATATTTTCAGATTTTAAAACTAATAGATTAGCATTTGTTTATTATGTTAATGATAATGTTTGTTCATCGTTCGTTTTCCATACTGGATATTCTTACAATACATCCTGTAGTGACAGTCAAACAGTAAGTCATTTAAGACTTGTCATCTCAGCCAAGAAATTAATTCAGTTTTATTTCTGTTTAAAGAAAAAAAAACAATGTAGGCACTTTGACTTGTATATTTTCCTTCATTGTTCTGAAAGGCTTAAGATCGACAGAACAAAAAATATATTCTTATTCTTTTGACATCAGCCACTCTATGCTCTGTGATGCTGTGACTGTTTATTTTTTAAAGACAGGCAGAGATAATTCAGCTTTATCTTGCCAAGGAGGATTTGGAACATGTGTAAGACTTCATACTCAGAACTATGACAGTTGTTTCTTGAATTCATCTTTGTCTCAATATAATAATGTTATCTATATAGCACAATAAGAATTTGTTTTACTTACATGATTGATGTGGTTACTCTTCCTCTTCTCTCGCACTAGGAAAGAGAGAGAAAGAATGTGAACTGAAAGGTTTCTAAAATACAATCCCAGTTTACATTCAGTAAAGTCATTCTATTAACCTAGTCTTCTGAAGTACAGGAGTATTAAAGTTTCAAATTTGACTTTAGGTGCCTGGAAATGTAGTTTGAGGA
Source organism: Mesitornis unicolor (assembly GCF_000695765.1). Taxonomy (NCBI): domain Eukaryota; kingdom Metazoa; phylum Chordata; class Aves; order Mesitornithiformes; family Mesitornithidae; genus Mesitornis; species Mesitornis unicolor. Next base: position 14,746 of record NW_010161864.1, on the reverse strand, counting down.
AAAAAATACAGCGTTTTGACAAGCTAGTAAACTACATATTGCTTCCAACTATCCACATGTACATTTAGGAAATACTACCCATTGCACTACAGGAAAAATGTCTCAGCTTTGAAAAGATGCTGTGCATCATGAAAAACTGGATGATTTCAGATAGTTCAAACAGACAATGTCCAACATCCAACAGCAACCACTCATCAAATCTAAGTAAAAACCTCACATGCTGAACCTGCCAAAGACACACAAGGAGGAAGTGAGGTGCCCAGCATGGTACATGTTTTCTCTCTCCTCCTATTAAGACAGCAGAAGGTAAAAAGGTATTTCACTATGCAGAAGATGCTGGCACAAGTGTAACCATGTTATTTGATAATTTTAAACTGTGTCAGCTTTTCAAAAAAAGATTATAAGGTTTAACTTCTAGCTATAACAGCAGCAGTAAACCAGAGCTGTTAAAGTAGAGCTGAGTGTTGCACACATGCATCACCAGCCTGGACAGGTAACTTCTCCAAAGTTTTGACCTCACATCATTACCACTTGTTAGCAGGACACATCCTCTTATGCATTTAGAAAAATTAACAATTGGAAGAGAATATCCAATTTTCTTTGTCTTTTTGCATAAATCAAGACTCATAATTCTGATAACATCTCAGTGAGAGAGAACTTACAGACATAAATTCTACTAGCTCTATGAAATGTTAACTAAAGAAAATCCCATGAAATAAGAAAATAAATTCTTCTGCTGGACTCATCCATAAAAATACCCTGTAAAAACCAATTCAACTAATAGAAACTTCAGGGGATAGTTAAATAGTTATCTCACCTAGCAGACCATTTTTGTACATGAACACAAGTGTATACACTTCAACAGATAACATTTGAAAAATACTGAATCGTGTTTGAAAGGAATACAACCCCCAAAAAGGATGTTCATGTAGTTAGAATGTTATTTGCAGCCAGGGTGAAAGGCTGCACAGCAAAGCTGCACTAAAGCTTTTGAGAACTATGTCATCTTGTTAATTGCAACTTAGCAGAGCTCTTCTAAAAGGTGTTTGAAATGTGCAGGTCAGATCCTCTGTCTGTTTGAATACTGACCTTAGAGACCTTGAGGAAAAGAGTCCTACATTTCCTTGGTATCATCTCTTCTGGAGAATTATGCTAAGTGCTTGTTTCCAGTGCGCACAGATTATCTGAGCATTGCCAAGTTGATACAACTGATAATTTTACTACTTGCCATTAGACTCTGAATAGCAGGACTGCAACTGACAGACCTGTCAAAATAATTCTACTTTTCTGTAGCAAAGCTATGCCAAGGTAGAAGACACGCTGCAGCTTTCCATCAACACATCCAATCTCAAGTGCAACACTGTCTTAGGAAAAAAAGCTCTTCAAACAAGAACAAGCTAAAAAAGGAAGAGAATAACATCTTAAACTTAGTTTTAGTTGCAACTTCAAAATCTACTATTGTCAGAATTCTTTTTTATTTGTGCAGTATGGAAATGCCTCCACTTTATAACAGCATTTTGGAATGCACAAGCTATAGCAATTGCTCATAATTCAGTGGTCATAAAAAACCCCATCACTGCTTGAAGCTTGCATTACACTGGTGAAGAAAGCCTTGCTCCTTCAGACTACTAGGATCCAGACTCTGAAACCTCCTGATATTTAAGTGTTTAGAGGAACAATTTTAAGTGTTACATAAAACAGACTACGATCACATTTCTGTGTAAACGTGGAAATTATTAATCCCTATGCTTTGAAAGAATTAAAGCAATTTAATTGCTGTTCTTGAGGTGTATAATTAAAATAGGCAGTTATTTATCCAGGTTTTCTCCTGCCTTTTTTTAAATTGCAAAATAATTCACTTACCATCTGTTTGAGACTTGCTCAGGAAAATTGTGCTTGCTCTGGGATGATCAGATGGATTAGATTCCAAGGCTAAATCTGAAACAAAAAAAAGGAGAGACCTTTTAACATACAAAGATGATTACTGCAGCAATTGTCACCCAGCCTTAAAATGCTCAAGCACAGCGATGGAGATGAGGATCAGAAACACACAAAATGGGCAGTCTCCCTAAAGCAAAACCTTACTTTCACCAATATAAATAAAAATCTGACATTTTCCCCTTTGGAAAAAAAACAACTGTGGGCTTACTCCTACTGCCATGAAGCTCTGAAGTAGCTTATGGTTTGCATCAAGACAAAATCTGGAGAGGGAGATTTCAGAAAACAACACAGATCTTCAAAAGTCAGTGTGCACCCCCTGTGTGTTACAGTAGCTGGATCTGGAGCCTGTGCTCAGTAGAGGAGCATGAAAAAGAAAGCTAGAACTTTATCAAGAGCATAATTTAAAAAGGAAAGGAAAAAAAAGGGAAAAGGGAAAAGGGAAAAGGGAAAAGGGAAAAGGGAAAAGGGAAAAGGGAAAAGAAAAAAGGGAAAAGGGAAAAGGGAAAAGGGAAAAGGGAAAAGGGAAAAGGGAAAAGGGAAAAGGGAAAAGGGAAAAGGGAAAAGGGAAAAGGGAAAAGGGAAAAGGGAAAAGGGAAAGACACTGCTGATCTTTCACTCTATGTTTTAAGTACCCAATATGGCAGGGAATAATCTCTGTGGTCTTATAAAAGAACTTAATAAGTAACTTTTACAATGCTGATAAATACCAAAACATAGCTCTTACTTGAAATTCAAAAGAACCAAATAGTGTAAAACCCCAGCTAATATATAATTATTGGGGAAGAAAATTATTGCTTTAATCCTTTGCCACAATGAACCAGTGATGACATTAGATGAGGATGTATTACTCACTCAGATTAAGATGGGAGTGATCACTAAAAGGTTTGTTGATGAAACTGTAAACATCATGATGAAATTTTGAGCTGCATTAGCATTGACAGAAGAAACAGCTGTTCTGAGGAAGTCACACTACAGACACACTGACTTATGTGAACATATGAACGGGATAATCTATTACTGTGATCCTGTACATCCTGGAAAGAGCAAATTCGCATCCCTTTTTACTTGTCATTCTGATCTGTGTGCCACTTATGCCATGCTAACCACAAAAGCATGCAAGCTCGCAAACTTGCACGATAGCACTTCAAGGAGCTATGCCGCTGCAGTTGCCACACCCTTAAGAAACAAAGTCATCTAAGAAACACCATCAACTTTTAATTTAAAAAAACCCACCTTTTTATACACTCAACCAACAGAACTCTGGTTAAATAGTAGCCAAAGTATGCACAAACTGTCTCAGTGCTCGAAGTCTTAACGATGTGAATGTTTTGTGCTACTGCACCTAACCCCTCATGCGTCAGCGAGTGAACGTAATTGCAAAAGTACGTGTGTCCCCAAGACTTCTCATTCCAGATTCCCACTGGTACACAACACTGGTATCCAGACCTGGATGTTTTCCAAATACTTGGCTTACAACACCAGTGATCTTAGTCCAACAGTGTTGCTCTAACACAGGTCCAGGATGCAGGCCACTGTAATTCTTGATCTCTGCTGTACCAATAAGGTAGCCAACGTCTATTTAGGAACACAAAGATTGTTCAATCAGGAAATTCACCCCCTCCATTTCCCTTAAAAAGGGCAGAGTTAGCTATGAAAGCAGATAATCTTCAGCAGTTTTTAAAACCTAACTTACAGAAACAGTATTTCTATTTTCACCTTACTGTGCTTGCTCATGGCACAAAGTAAACAGACACCTGAATTTAATACCGTAGTTAAAACAGAAGAAGCTCCAGTTTAGAAGCCCTAGAACGGAATTTGCCTTACAGCTCATACCTGAGGTACCACTAATACACAGTCGACTCTCTGGAAAAAACCAACAAAAATCAGCACACAACAGTACGCCATGCCAGCACACTTTTAACTACTGTTGGTAACATCTCTACAAAATAGTATCACTACTGTTTAAAATTTGTTCACAATGTTGACACATTTCTAACACAATGTTTAGGGGAAGGCAGCAGGAAGACTGGGGAGGAACAAGCACAGGAAAACAGAGAGAAACGGGTTACTGAATTCAGTGCTCCTCCTTACTGAGTTTCAAAGGGTTCCTGCTGGGCCAATCCTCCAGGCTATCTAGGTTCCTCTGAACAAGCAGCTTCCAGCACACTGACTGTTGCCCAATTGGGTGTCACCTGCAACCTGGGCACACTCCACTGCCTCCTCCAGGTCATTGATGAATGTTAAACAGGACAGGTAGTTTTTTTCCCAGGGAAGAGACAGTAAGGGATAACGCCCATCCTCCCTCACCCCATTAAAAAAATACATTAACATCTTGGCTTCCCTGAGGTTCTAATTTACTTTGAAACTATAGGATTTATTAAAGTTCACTTTTTGTATTGGTTTTGCCTCTCTTTGTGCTCTGCCAGTCCCTATATCTGTGCTTCTTAGATGTTCAAAATCAGGCCTAGGTCTAAAAGCACTATGAGGATTAAACACATGCAAATAAAAACAACTTTCACCCCAGACAAGAAGAGTCTAAGATCTGCAGCACTGCAGGATGCACCAAGGGACACAATATTGACATGGCCACACAAGTCAAACTTGCCCCCCTGAACCTAAGCAGACCCACACATTTGAGAGGAGGAACAGCAGTGACAGGAAAATAGACTTTACTGGCTCCAGTTCCACAGTGGCTCTGCCAGGCATAAGATGCTTTCTGCTGGGCAAAGTCAGGCATATCAGCACCCACAGCACATTAAATCCACAAAAAATATACAACCAGATAAAGTTACGGTACTAACAAACTCCAAGACACATCGGGCAGCCCCTGGTACAAAACCCCACAGTAAGTGAGCAAGACCACCTGTAACTAGACTTCTTATCCCAGAATAACATAGCAGAAACAGCACATCTGCTTTTGTCTCGCAGGAGACCGTGAAGAAAGAAAGATGGATTTAGTAGACTGCCTCCATGCAGGCTTCCCCTTCTAAGCAGCCAGAGAATTTTAACCCTCGTTTCTGTACTGTTCTCCCTGTACAGTGCTTTTTTCCAAGCAATGGAAAAATTAGTCATATGATTTGCTTTTCCTGAACTGCTCGTGTTGCTCATTAAATACCAAAAAGCAACAGTAATACAGCTGAGGCAGGAAGCATAAGGCAAGAGGCAGATATGGATGTGAGAAGAGGTAAAATGTAATGCGAAACACAGCGAAAGAAAAGCCAGAGGAAGAGATTAATCTATCTGCAAGCAATGTGACTCACAACCAAGCATAACTCCTAAGACTTCATCCTAGTAGCACTTAAGAGTCCAAAACCAAGATATCTAGCCCTGAAAATAAGGATTAGTCTTGATTAAGAGCTACACCAGAAGATGTATGACAGAAAGTTCAGGCTTCCCAGATAGAGAACAGAAAAAGAAAGCATGGTATGCCATGGGATGAACAGAAATAACGGGAGTCAAAACATGCAGCAACAGGAATGAGAGAAATGAGATTATATAAAAACAAGATGATATAAAAAGCAAGAAAACAACTCTGGAACATTTTTGTTTTAGAACCTATCCACTCAGTAGAAGTCAAAACACACTTTCTATCAGACCCTCCCATTAGTGATAAAGAGGCGAGAAGGGATTCCCACCAGAAATTAAGTCTGTGGGAACAGCACAGTAACACTGCCAACGTTACAATGGCCCTCCACCTCCAAGAAACACATATTAAGAATAGCCTTCCTCCTTATTTCTCTGCATCTCTCAGTGGTACTACCAAGCTTGTCAGATCAAGCCTGTCTCCAACTGGAGCACAGAGTTGCTTCCCTCTTCACCATTCTCATTTTAAAGAATCCCTTGCAGCTTGCTTGCCCTTCAGACAATCTCAGCTACCTCTGCTGCTGCTGCTCTGCACGCCATGTGCTGATAACAGCGTACAGTCCCCCACAGGGCAGATCATATTAGTCTTAAAAGCAAACCTCTGCCCCTAGCTCAAGATCTTATGTCCTTTCCTCAACACAAAATCCGCATGAAGAATTTACTTTTATTCTTCTTCTATGTCATATGAACATGTGTCGGTTTCAGGAACTTATAATGCTAGCTCCTTATCTACTGTTTCACACATCTCCATGGGTGATTTCTAACTATTAAGAACACATTTTACACACTGCATCGTGCTACATATACTATCTCATGAATAAAGCTGACAGTCAAAGATGTCATTAAGTAGCAGCCCTTTGACAACTTCGCTACTTTAAAACACTAAAACATTGCCTTTCCTCTAACAGTTTTAGCCCCATCCTCTGCTTTACTAGACAGCAGTAACATTTTGATATAGCACATATTTAATGCATTAAATCATAAAATCATCTCTTTGCTGTAATTGGAGTTTCTTCCCTTGCTCAGTGGGTTATTAGCTTTGAGTGTGAAAGATGCGAGTTACTTAACACTCCCAATAAAGATCTAAAAATTAAAACAAATTACACTAACAAATTTGCCAATACATTTCAGAAAGCCTGTCATTTCTAATGATAACTTCATATAAAATGATTTGTCTGTTAAATTATGTTGTTCTATTTGTATTCCCAAAAACTATCCTAAAAAACTACAATTCTGGTTTCTAAATCCAATCTGTTTTGTTTACACCTCACCAGGCACATCAAACACACCGCAGAACACAGGACACGTTTACCTTCCCTGTTATGTCCTCAGTTACTCACTATGCTTTAACTGCTCCATGGGTGGCTTCTTCCCCAGATCTGGACAGAATGAAAGCACTTTGATCTCCTGATTATTCATCTTCAGCAAAATACGTGTCTCTTCCCTAATGGGATGGATTCAAAAGATATTAAACTTGCTGTTTTCATAACTAGTACAAGCAAATTTGAGTACATAAAGGACTGGATCTGTCGCATAACCAAGTGCTTTTAAACACAACCAGTTCTCAGAAACGCCCTCTATTTTGAGGGAGAACCTTGGTGAAAACAACCTTAACCAACACTTGCATGTGCATAGGTCCCTTAAAAAACACTGCTAACTCCTCAGAGGAGGTCAACTCTATATTTACAAACTACTAAAACCAACCCATGCAGTTAGCCTTTGTTCACAGAAGGAAAGAAAGAATTGCTGAGGTTGAAAGAGACCTCTTGAGATCACCCAAGTACAACCCCCTACTGAAGCAGGGTCAGCAAGAGCAGGCAGGCCAGGAGACTGAGTCAGTCAAGTTTTGAGGATCTCCACAGAGACTTCACCACCTCTCTGGGCAACCCGTACAGTGTCTGACTAGCCTCATCATTAAATTATTATTTCTAAAGATTTCTACACAACACACACAGAAGTTGTTCCTTAGAGCACTAATACAAGACCAAGTGCCTGTGATGTTTTAGAAGGCTGTAGAAATTACTTCAGTATACAAGAAGACCTCTCAATTAAGAATGAATTATTTGCACTTTCACACCACACTCCTGGGGCTGGGCTAGTACAGCAAGAAACTGGCACAGTAAGATTCCAGATTTGCTAATAAAAAGAATTGAGAAAGCAAAAATGCGGACCATCTGTTAAATACTGTGGGCTAGCCAGGGTTCAAGTTTTCTATTCATTTCTGTGGTTCAAAAATATCAATACAGCATTAGCGTTCTTGCATTTCTTAAACTGCAGGAAGATTCACGCTGCTAATCATTGGCCTCCACAGCAAATCCCAACATGATCCAATTGCACTCGGTTCACAGCCCTGTTGGGGAAATATGACTGAGAGATCTGCTCCACCACAATATTTAGCCTTTCTGGGACCGAAAGAAGGCGAGCAGGCTTCCACATGTTTCATGAAGGTTTATAATCACTTCTACACATTTTTGCCAGGCAGAACAGCAGGATGTCAGGAGTGCCCCAAATTCCACAGTGAAGGCAGGAGCAGTTAAACGGGAGGAAAAGTAGATGTTCCTAGGATTTTATGTTGGAACTAGAAGGAAAAGCATAGCTCACAAGCTACATTTCAAAAGTAACTAATATTTTGTTAGAGATGTGTTTCTGTACTGCATCTAATGTAGGACCATTTAAAAAGGAGAAAGAATTGGTTCCATGCTGTCCATTTTTTGTTGCCCACAGAGACCTTCACACATAACACAATTCACTACCACAAGAAGCTAAAGCAGAATTCCACAGCTCTAACTTTTAATTGATAAACCAAAATAAAAAAATTTGACTGTACACATCAAAGATCAACCAAATTTTACACTCGTAGATTCATGCTGATAACTGCAAGTGTAAGGGAAGCTTTCCCCATAACAACTCTTCCCACGCTCTCTGCCTTACTTCTCACAAGACATGGTTCAGAAAGACAAACAGGTGAGTACCAGAAATTTCAGTCTCATCCAGTGTCTGCAGGTAACCAAACAAGACACACTGTACCTTGTGCTAAGTGTCATATGCAATCTGGACTGATGGACTGGCATGCTTTTTTTCATCTTCCAACTGCTCACATTAAGGCAAACTTCAAATGAAGCTTGGCCTTTCATCGAAGTTAACAGTTTCATCAAGTTTCGTGCCAGTTTAGGCACAAGCTCAAACACAGTCACTCTTCACAGTGGCTTTGTGGATTCTCAGCTTACCTGCACTTTGTTCTATAAAAGTAAAATAACTATCTGCACAACAAAACATGTCCAACAGTTTTACAGAAAACTTTTTGTCTTTGAAAAAAACTGGCATTCAACTGTTTATTATCTGACTCTGATTGACATATTTGATGACAAGCCAGTGTTACTTTTCACACTGGAAAAAAACCAACAACTATATTTGATTACTGCAATGACTAAAGACCTTTCCAGAACTCTGAACAGAAGCAAAGCTGTGCTACATGCACACATCTCACCAAGCACTGCAGAACACTACCCGGTTGACAGTGGGATTTTTGTGCAAGTTGTTGCAGCAACCCTGATATTTGCATCACCTGCAAGTAATATCTTCAGTTCTACTCATCTGGTTTTACTACACATTTAAATAAATAGCACCAAGCTTTTTAAGCCAGTTGTGTCTTTGTTCGTCCCTTCAAGTCAAAACATTCAGAGTTTTCTTCTGAAAATGATTTTTCTAGTGAGTGAAATAAATGTGCAAATTCAAACTCTAGCTGTAAGAAAGAAAAAAACCCCGAAGCAGATTTAGAAATCTCAAGATCAGCCTGTTGGCAAAGATCTACAGATCTAGGTTCTTAATGTTTGGTAGCATTTTCCTCCTGCCTCCCACAGTAACTTCTTCCTTCTTCTACACGTGGAAGAAACATTGTTAGAAACCTTAATTTAATGCGTAATGCAAATCTGGGTGGAGTAGATTTTTGTGTCTTGTTGTACAAGAGTTTGTTCCCCTGTTAGCTTTTCCGTATGACCACACCACACTGATCACACTTGAGAGAGCAGATACTTCTAGCTACAAATCTTCTGTTGCTCTACAACATCAACCCTGACAGGAGGCAGAAGAGCAAGTTTCCTAAAGAAAGCCAGAAGAGGAAAGGATCCTAGAGATAAGTTACATGGAAACCACAGCGAAAAAAAAAGTCACTATGAAAATTAATTTTCCTAATTTCGTAAGTTTCATCAAAATTCTCAGGTTAGCCATAAACTTCATAGAATAGAATCACAGAGTCATTTATGTGGAAAAGATCTTTAAAATCATCGAGACCAACCACAATCCTAACACTGCCAAGTCCACCACTAAACCATGTCCCTAACTGCCACACCAACACATCTTCTAAATACCTCCAGGGTCGGTGACTCAACCAGCGCTTGACAGTTTCCTTTCAATATTCCCCATTTTATGAAAATATTTCTGTTATAATAGGTGTTATACTGGAAGCCTGAAGAAACACTCCCCAAATGAAACAAATCCGTTTTGCTAGGTATGAGCTTGATGTACATAGATTCTGTATCAACTACTCTAAAAAACCTAAGGCTTATACAAACTCTCTTGCAGAAGTTTCCAAGATTTAGTGAAGAGAGAAAAGGATAGAGGATTCCTTAGCTGTCAGCATAACCCAAGCATACGAACAGAAATACAGATACTATACTACAACAATTATTTCCAGTTCTCAAATTTGTAGATCAAATTTATCATTGTCTCTGTTCAACATATTCAGTTGTTTCCAGTACATGACATTAGGCATCATAAGCCCACAACATGGAAGGTGTTGCAGGCTTGTAGAGAGTAAATTCTTTCACATTTGTTAAAATCATATGCTATTTATAATTGCTACTAATACCTTTGTAATTAATTCCTAGTCAGTTACAGGAAAGAGATAGTGAGCCTAAGTTAACTGAAAAACTTGGTAAACACAAGGAAAAAAGGAGAGGGTAGAACACCAGAAGACACCAGAACAGGGACCAGAGCAACAGTTGGATTTCACCCCTAACTTCATGTTTGTCTAACTTGATAACAGTATTTGTCAGCCTGTGCAGCTACACATCTTCAAACAGAGAGGCATGAAAACCAACACAAGATGGTTAAGCCTTTCCTGTGCTGAAAACTGCTGGCATCAAAAAGCTGGCTCCTTGCATCAAAGTGTTCACCCTTTTTCTTTAAATTTAACTTACTAACATTTTAACCAGGATTTTAAAGAAACAGGAAAAAAAAAACCCCTCCACCCACATGCTTGAAGTAAGCAGACATTATATAAGAGAGGAACAAATGAACAGCATTTAGACCTTCTGCAAGGAGGCTTACAGACAAACTGCTGGTGAAACCAGATCACAGACAATCAGTATATTCAAGTTTCTGTTCATCTTCACCACTGTGTAATAACTGCGGCATGCAGGCAACTTGAAGCCTGCCCCATAGCACAGCCTCTAGGAGAGCCAGGGGGCTGCTCAAAAATGAAAAGTAGGTTCCCAGGTGCTTGAAAAGTTATTCTAGCTATTAGTCTGGCTGAGCCTTTTCAGGTAAATCTCACTTACTCCATTCTCTGTTAACTCTCCTCGTACAAAGACCCCTTCTGCTTGTTTTCCCATCTAACCTCTGTGTGATGACCACATCCCATTCAGAACTTCTCCTGATCCCATTTGCTACTCCCTCTCATCCCTAACTGTTTTTGCCTCTGCCGTTCTCCACCACCCACCCATCCCCGAGTTCTTCAGGTGAAGATACCAGGTCATTCTGTCCCAGCAGTTCAGTCAACAATCTTCCCCTTGGTTCATGTGAACCTGGCAAACCTCTGCTCAAAACTGCTGAGCTCAGTAAACAGAAGTGGTGGAGGGAGAGAATGTTTTCAAGTACAAATGAGAAAAGTCTGCAAAGTGAGGCTTTGCTCTAGTTTTATCCAAGGATCAAAGAATTTATGAAAAATTAGATCTATGTTTAAACATACAGATCTGGCAAGGAAGTGTCAGCCATAAGGAGCTCTCGCCCAAATAATCAGAAAAAAAAAAAATCACAGGAAAAAAGCAGCCCAAAATACAGATTAGCAGACACTCATCTGGGAAAAACAAAACAAAACATAAACCACCAAACAAAAATCCCCCAAACAACAGCAAAGGGCACAGCCCAAATGGCATGTTAAGATCAAATAGCTGGCATTTCTAAAACTGGAGGGGAAAGATGATCAATTCAAACTGCTTCAGACTGTTCGCTGCACACTGAAAGAAGGAACAATTAATGCTCAGCTGAACAGTCAACCAGTACCTTTAGGTGCATTTTAGCTTTCAATACTTAACATTAACAGTAAGCATGACTCTATCTGGAAGAAACTATCCTTTTCAAAGTTATGTTTATTCCCATTTACTCAAGACAACTTGGCTTACCATATCAAACCACATATGCAGGCTTATTTCTCATTCTGAGAAAGCACGCACTGAACAGGTTATGGCTCAGGATCTTGAGAATGATAAAATACAAAGTCATCCTTTAAATTTTGTCTTCGCAGTGGATCTGACAATCCCATCCCATTTGAATTAACTTTTGTTGAAACATTACACTTTCAGATTCACAGTGTTTCATCTCCATCCCACTTACCACTCCGTTTTTGTCTTACCTAAATACCACTTCACAACCTCCCCATTTTAAGAAAGTGAGATTTTTCTTGTTTAATTCTGATACAGACAATCTAAGCAGTGTTGACTGGAAAGCAGTGACTGTTAAGTAGTGTGCTAGAGAAGCTACAGCATAATCCTCATTTAAGAGTACAGACCTGTGAGGACCACATTCCACTTGCTACGAAAAAGCAAGATAAAACAATACAAAACAAAAAGTCTCAAGCTCAGCTGGTAAACCAAAACATTTAATTTTAGCAAAACAAGTGCAAAAGTATTAAGACAGACTTGAGAACAGCAAATAAAGACAGAAATTTAAGGAATGAAGCATCTCCATCACATTTGGATGCTAGCTTTGATATATTTAGCTGTGTTCTTAGAAACTCCTAGAACTGAGCAGCACGGAACAAAAATAGCCAAGATGATCTTCACTTCCCCCTTCCCCCGTAGCTTTTCCTCTGACAAAGCATTCAAGAAAAGGCCAGGTAGTAGGTTTCCAGCCTTCTGTTATTAATAAAAGATGCATCTTAGCTAACCTATTATATTATGCATTAAAAGATTATAGAAGAAATATTTATCCCTCAAATTAAACTGCTGGACCACTTACCACTACAGCAACAACCTAATGCACTGTAGCGGTCAACAGCACAGAAATATGCAGGCTGCCTGCGTGGTTTGGGTAAGCTGACAGCTTTTATATCCTAGAGTCAGGAGGATATAGCTACCTGGTATACGCAAGTGCAGTGTTTACTGATGTATTATTTTCACAGAAGATCTTAAATTAAACATATAGCAGTATCACTTAAAACTTCATTACAACGTCTGTTTTATAACACTCAATTTCAGACTTCACAAGGAATGCTTTACACTTTGAAGTTAACTGCTTCACTCCCTGGCAGCACTTTGTAACATTCAAAAAGGAACACAAGTTTAACTTCTAATATTGACCATCGAGAATTGCATTTTCATAAAGATATCAAACTTTGATACTTTCTGGAGCCCTAAACAGTTACAGCAGTTGGAAAACTGTAGACAAATATTATCTATCACTTGCAGATCTACTTCTGAGGCCATGCAATAGTGAGCCACATACCACTGTAAAAGTGATCTGTAAAAATAATCTAAAACATACACTACTTATCTCATTCTAATTTTAGGATTAAAAATGCCTCCTGCCTCAAGACTAAAGTTTCCACAGTCACAAAAGTAAAATTTGTGATAGACAGCTCCTTTCTTATTCTTGGCCTACACACTTTTATTCACGTCTGCAAATTCAAAAAATAAAATACTTCCCCTACTTCAAGGCCAGTTCTGACATCTGTATGAATTCACAATGAAGCCTAGTTACTTTGCACTGCTGACACGATCACATACTAAAGATTCAAACAAATACAGCCCTTATTCCTGAGCAGATTTATTGAGCTTAGGCATTTTTGCTTGGCTTATTAGAATCTTTAGAGAGTTTAGCTCCTCCTCCCTTAACAAGTATGAGAGAGTTGAGAGACTTCTGTAATATCTGCTTGCAAAAATAAAGTTTCATTTCTCCTAGGCGGCAAACAATTTCTCCTACTGCTGTACCGCACAGCTGTCTCAGAGGAGATTCAAGTGGCTGACTGTTCCATCTTGTTTCTGTAACAGCTGCACCATATGGTGCTGTGCAGAACCATGCAAGTTTAATAATTCCATTTCTGAAGGTTCCCTCACACTCTTCTGCAGCCAGTTTCTCTCTGTTAGCCAAAATTTTCTTCTTAAGTTGAGTACAGAGAGCCAGTAATAATTGTTATTGTATGTATCATTCATTAAAGATGTCAGGCTATCTTTTTTCAACAATATATTTCACATAGGTGTGGTTATAATTATTAAAAGGAACAGCAAGACACTTGTTAATTAAACTAAGTTCTGGATATCCTCAGCTATTACACTGTGCTGTATGCTTACAGTGTCATGGGAACATACAGACAGACAGGAGCACCCCTAACCTGTTTCACGTTGTCTCGGTAACTCACTGCAGCACAAACCTGCAAGCTCTCCCTAGGCATGTCTGAAAAGGAGATGCATTACAAAGCCAGTCTGCGTGACACCAGTGCTCCAGGTATAACTGGAAGGAATCGGAACAGCAAACATGTACTTTCCTATGAGCTCAAGGAAAGCAAATTGAGAATGTTGAGAGCTATATGACAAGGAACCTCAGTGTAATGAATCCACAGCTATAACCGAGCACCCTGCATAGCTAGATTATAAATTAATTACCCACGTCCAGCCACAATGATGTCATATGCACACAATCTTTGTGATTCTTAATTCCCTTATTCCCCACACACCCTCTTCCTTCCTCCTGTTCAATAGAGACTGGAAACGCAGCAGCTTTTGTGAACAGCCTGGACATTAAGACTGAGTCACGACTCCATACTTGGGGAGAAACGAACAGCCAGACTTCCACCTCAAACGGGAGCACCCGGGACCTCTGCCACGATTCTTTCGGGATCCTCAATGCCTCTTTCCAGCGGGCCGGGACCAGCCAGTGCGGTTGCCAGAGTCCCCAGCAGGGCACTCCCCGGGCAGGGGGGAACCGGCCGCTTCTTCGCCCTGTGCTGGGTTACTCGCTAAGCGGCCGCGCCGTCTGCGGTGGCCCCGCGGCTTGTACTTCGGGAAGAAGTCCTGGACCCAGCGCGCCCGCAGGAAAGCCCGGAGCTGTCAGAGCGGTGACAGCCGGGGAGAACTTTGCTTGGGGCGCGGCGCGGGGCAGGGCGGCGGCAGGCAGGGCGCCCCCGCCCCAGGGGTTCGCCGAACCGCACGCTGCCCCCACCGCCGGG
>NW_010161863.1:0-3520 GCF_000695765.1 Mesitornis unicolor | reverse complement strand
TTTCCCCTGTGCTGCTCCCCAACAGATCAGTTACCAACCTATACTGATACAGGGGGTTGCTCTTCCCCAGATGCAAGACCCTACACTTGCCCTTGTTGAATTTAATTAATTACCCTCCACCCAACTCTCCAGGCCTGTCCAGATCTCGCTGGATGGCAGCACAGCCTTCTGCAGTGTCAGCCACTCGTCCCAGTTTTGTGTTGTCAGCAAACTAGCTGACAGTGCACTCTGTTCCCTCATCCAGGTCATTGATGAATATATTGAATAGTACTGGTCCCAGTACCAACCCCTGGAGGACGCCACTAGATACAGGCCTCCAACTGGACTCTGTCCCATTGACCACAACTCTCTGACTTCTTTTCTTCAACCAGTTCACAATCCACCTCACTACCCGATCATCTAGACCACACTTCCTCAGTTTAGCTGCAAGGATGCTATGGAAGATGGTATCAAATGCTTCACTGAAATCAAGATAGACCACATCCACTGTCCTACCATTATCTATCCACCTGGTTATGTCCTCATAAAACCCTCGCCGGCTGTCACTGCGTCCTCCTGCCTAGGAACGTCCCAGGCACCACAGCTCCCAGCTTGGCTGAGCTTGGTACCCTCAGCTAAGAGCTGCTCACTGCCTGCCTTCCCTTCTGCTCTGCAATATGCAAGTATGGGAGAAACTTTATTGTTCATAATGGGGTAAGAAAAAAAAAAAACAAACTCGAAAGCAAAGTACAAAGCGGCTCAAATTCAATGCTTTAAAACCATGCCATTTTCATAGTAATACAGTCATTAAGTACTTGTTTGATGGTGTAAAAAGTAGGCCAAGATCTTTGCTAATACATTTTATTAATCAATACCTGCACTAGGAGATGGGTACAATTAAAGTTTTCCTCCTCATTTCAGACAAAGCAGCACAAAGCTTGTGATCTACTTAAGGAGCCCGCCACTCAATGGAAAGATGAAAAGACTTCTTCAGTTTTACCTAAGAGCTGAAATGATGTTAATACTTCAAGTGTTTAGGATCTGGTTCTCAGAGGGACAGTAAATTAGCAGTGGCAGGAAAGCTGTTTGCCGTCGCAGAGTCCCCTTCCCCACATTTCCACACTGATGTCATCGTTAACTGGAAAACTCACAAACACGTTCTGGAGTTCATTGAGCCTGAAAATGACACTGGAGGTATTTCCTTGCCATGCAGAACTCTTTAATTAATAAGCCTAGCAGAAACACACATCTGCCGCTGATGTGCCTTATAAGGATAAATGTAAACCTGACACTTGCATAGTTTACATTTATGTCTGCTATTTTATTGAAAAAGAGATTTTCTAGTTTTATCAGAGCTTCAAGATGTAACAGAGAAGACATAAACAGAAAAAGATGCCTCCTATGGGGAAAAAAGGTGGGGGAAACCAAGCAGTTCACTGTGCGGACCTCTGGCTCCGCAGGGAAAGGATTTCTCATCTCACAACGAGGCTTGCTGATATGGGCATCAAATAAGAGAAAACTGTGTAAATTCTGCCAAAAAGGAAGCTGTTCTTGGGAGACTCCAGCTCTGTCCCTGCAGCAGGAGCCACCACCACCCGAGGGCCAGCACCTCTCTTCCACCTCTCAGGACATCAGAAACACCTCTTGATCATTACCCTGGTGGGCCACAGGCTACCGGTGCTGGCACATCTGCCCTGCATTGACCCACTCGACTGCTTGGACTCCAGAAAAAAACTTCTGAGAGGGGTCTCATGGCATGAGGTACAGTGCAAGCACATGGGAGGAGAGACTCCTTACAACCCAACAGGCAGGACAACAGGAGACCCAGGATATCGTTATTTCCCACTCCTCAGGGAGGAACATCCAACGAGACAAATGCAGGTAGCACCAAAAACTGGACACTGCTCAGTTTCATCTACTGTGTGATCCTCCAGCGAAAGCAGAGCCTCATCCAGGACCTCACAACCTTCTGCTATGGGATGAAACGGTCCATCATGCACATGTACTGACCTTACAGCATGAGAGAAAGCACCGACAGTGTTGTCTAAATAGTGTTTTCAGATGATCATTAACAGAAATATAAATGCAAATGACCTTTTAATTTGTATCATGAGAACTAATCAAGCTAATGCTGCAGTCAAAAGAGAAAATTTCTCCCTGGTCATAATTTTGGAAACATTGGAGATCGATTCATATCATACAGTTGATCTCTTGGTGTAAATTTGCTGTCTAGTTTCACTCAGTGTTAAGCCTACCAGCCACCTGGCTGTTTCTAAATCACTTGTCAAAACTAAACGAGAGCCTCACTGATACCTTCTTCAAGGCTCCCAATTAATCTTTAGTGCCTTTTCACCTGGGATTGCAGAAATTTACACTCAAAGTGCTGCGGAAGGTCACAGTACTCACAACAAAAAGGTCATCAACAAAATAAGCAGACGGATTCTGCTCCAGTCCAGCCTCCAACCACAAATCCAAATCTCCCAAAAAGTCCTGATCTGAAATCCTTCAAACATGAGAAACAATTTTGATTAGTGCTCAAAACGCTATTTTTCTTTCATTTAAGATTCTAACAAAACCTAACGTCTTTGTCTCCCAAGTTCCCTTGATCTGTTTCACTTTTAGCTGTCACATAAAGTCAATTGGCTGCACCTCTCTGCTTGATAAAGACATGCCAAATGTTCTGATGTATCTTTAATGAGGAGGTAGATAAGACATAGTCCAGCAAAGTGCTGAACACTTTGACCCTAAGCTAGCAAAGCACTTAAATACCTGCTTAACTCTAAGCAAAAAGAAATTCTTTTGAAGATAACGGGAGCTGTTCCGGCATTCAGACTTAAGCACCATTTTATAAATTTCACTGGATTAGGGAAGAGAGCCTTTGCAAGGTTGAACCACAGTTACTGAGAGAGTAAAAAAAGTTGGAACACAAGGCTTACCTAGAGAGAGGCAGCACTATGGAGTTTCAAGACAAATTATGGAAAGTCCCTCCATCATTAATTAATGTGTCAGTCATGTTGCACGTAATAGTGTGTGAACTGTTATTGTGTTAGAAGGAGTAGGCAGGTTTATTTTCAATTGTAATGCAATGTCTCATAAATGTGATGAAACACATGAATTATCTGCAAGGATGAACGCTTGGAGTTTACTTCAGAATAAATGTCTGAATTTACAAGAGGAAAGGGACAAATACAAAATAATACAAATAAAAACTAAAAATAGGAAGGTGATGGAGAGGAAGCCAAAAGAGTAAAACTGATACCAAAGCTGAGCTATTGTTAATGAGATTCAGTTAATCAGTTGATCTATAACCAGTCTGGATTATTCCAGGCATTACTGGAGGAGGTGTGCTTTGAGAATCTAATATAATACATGAGAGTCATTATAAAACTTCAACCTGTTTTGATAATACAGCTAAATGTTCTACTCCACACACACCTATAAGAAAGGCCACCAGATCTTATCACGGTTGGTTATTAATCTATTTGTTCCTATAAAAAAATTCTCTTTTTTTCCCTCTTCTTTTAATAATTCACTTTTTCTA
>NW_010161862.1:0-7755 GCF_000695765.1 Mesitornis unicolor | reverse complement strand
TTCTGTGATAAAACCCCCAAAACTATAGACTTTCTTTGCACTGCCCCTACCAACTGATTTCAAGTGAAAGTAGCCTCAGACTACTACCCAAGAACCACTCTGCCTACTCAGCTACTGGAGCTGAACTGGTTTCAGTCATGGTCTTCCCCATAAACTTCAGTTCTACACATGCTAGACCAAAAATCTGCTCTAGTAATACCCAGTCTCAACCTTCCACTATTCCCTTCCTCACTGCAAAGGCCTTTGCACGCCACCTTCTAAACTCTTCACCTCCTTGAGGTGAAACACGCTCGTGAAGCAATGACATTTGAGTTTAGTCCCATGGGAAAGGATGCATTTTCCATCAGAGGCTGCAAAGGAAAAGTCGAGTAGGTTTGCAGGTAGGTCTACAACCTCTATTGCTTTAAGTGCATAGCACAAAACCAGATTTGCAAGCTTTTCAAGCTAAGGACTACTTTCAGCCCCCACAAGTTTCTCAGTAACCTCTACCTAGATCATTGAAGCTCTTGAAACCCTAAAAATCTCAAAGGCACGCTGGCTCCCCAGCCATCAAATGAAGCCAGTTTACACCAGCTGACATCTCCAGCAACTGTAAAATGAAGCTAAAGGTGCCTGAAGCGAAAGGGGCAAGAACCTCATCCAGGCACTGTCCTTTGATGAGCATCTGTGGATGGGACAAGGGTTTTACATCAGATTCTAAGGAGATGATGAAACCCATTTTTGTTCGCTTTAACAGAGGTCTGCTCTCCTGACACATCACTGCTGTCTGCAGTACTGCTGTGTACACAGGCAGTACTGACTCAGCCCCGTGCCGTTAACTAAGGAGCACGTGAACACACACAGCCTGGCCATCACTGCTCTCCAACTCATCTTCTCTTACTGGGAACTGCCCTTCTATTTACCTTGTTTATCATTATTTGTGCTTTTCATGTAGCTTTTCTAGCCCTGATGAGTACAACTGGTGCAGTACGTTTCAAATCATCTCCTGTCTTTCTAAAGGTCAAAATTACATCTTGAAAATTACTTTTTATTTCACCACATTATCAAACAGGGAACAAACAACAGGCAAACACACAAAATGACTACAGATGTCTTGGAAAAGAGCTCTCTAGGAAACATTTAACCCCGTGTGCAGCTCCAGACATGCTTTCTTTAGAATAGTCAGATAAACATGGGAGCAGGAAAAAGCAGCAAACGGAGTGGAAACTGCTCGCAGGACACAAGGAAGGTCTCTTACTACATCATCCTGTGGCATTCACGGTGTCTGAGTGGCCAAAGGCAGTGGGATGTTCATGAACTACACTGCCAAGCACAAGGCTGGGTGTACTGGTGGGAAAAGTGAAGGCTCTAGAGGAGGCTTCCATCTAATGAGGCTCGCTCACAGAAAGCAGTGCAGCTTTAAACACCAGCTCTGATACATGCCACCTTGTCAGCACTTGGGCCATACATAGCTGGGTTAGGCATCAAGATTGATTCCTGCAGCTCTCAATCCACGGTCTCTTAAGAACCCGATAAACAAGCTGCAGTTGGTCTCCAGGCTTTCACAACCTCCATGGTATTTTTCAGCTGACAGTGACGCATGCACTGTGCTCCACAGAAAATTGAGGAATAATACTGCTGCATAACCAAAACTGCTTGGGCACCTCTGCTAGGAACGTATACATCCAGAGGAGTGGGTGATTATCAAACTACTGGATCTGGAAGAAATATTTTCCTGAGCAGAATGGCCAGTGGTTTGTGATACAAGTTTTATCTGAAGACAACACAGCATTAATAAAGAATCCCACTTAAGTTCACAGCCAACCCAATCTTTCCTGTTTTTGTAGGTGTACAACATAGCAGGACTGAACTTTCTGCTGATGCCTTCTTTGCCTTCTGCTCCTGAAAGCATCAGAACAGCTTCTCCTAGGACTGCACAGCTCCACTTCCAGTCACAGCCTGAACCAGGATGGCAGTGGTGTGAAAGCAGTACCATGTAACGAGTAAAAATCAGCTCCAGCAGTATTGGGAGAGGCTTCAGGATGCTGTTCTGATGCAGTTAAATAACCCTCCTTCACACGGGGTTATCAACATGAGTCCAGCACATTTTCCTTATTCAGCTACCAAAGCCAAGCACACAGAAATGAAGTAAAAAAGTAACAGCTGCTTCAGATTTTTTGTGCAAGGAAAAGTTACTGTGAGATCAGAGAGCACTACCACATTGAAAGCTGTATTATTTTAACTGAGGTGAAAAATCTGCGTTGACCCTGTATAAAAAAATAATCTATATGGATCTTTAAAGCAGTTAAAACTTCATGTTGCCTTAGAGTAACTCAGCAAGGACCCAAACTTAAGCTCAGTCAAGAGAGTTTTGAAGACTGGACAAGCTGCTCAGCATAACCAAGAGCCTGGCTGCGTTAAGAGCATAAAGATGGCTGGAGCAGTCATGTGCAAATAAAAAAGCACCCTCCTCCATCCTGGGGGGAAAAAAGAACACCTATCCTAGACCAAAACGGTGGTAACCCAGGCTAAACCAGGATGACTTCAGCTTCAGGGCTGCATCATGGGATTGTGGATAAGGCTTTCCAGGAAAATCCTGTCCCAGGGCTCACAGGGACAATCACAAGTTGGTGCAACTCCGAATGAAGTGTGATCATTCTGCAAACATTGCAGGTTGTGTTTTCAGACGAGCTATGTCAGTGTTCTCCCACACATACGTATGAGCAAGTACTTTATCCATACATACAATCTGTGCATCAGGGAGAAGCACAACTCATACACATTAATTCTCCACACAAAGAAAGGTGGCCAGGTTCAGCTTCTTCTGACCATGGAAACCAGAGGCAAAGACACAGCCAGGTTACATGGCCGTTAATCATCGCCGCCCTACTGCTTGCAGAGTGGTGGTTATTTTCAACATACAGTCCTCAGAACTGTGCTCAGATGTTAACTGCGTGTGGGTGTGTGTACGTGCACATTTCCTCCTTGCAAAATTAACAATGAAGCACTGATTTTTTGACTCTAGATTCCTGCAGACCGTGTTTAGAGTCACAAGCACAGAAGCACAGGTTCACACTCACAGATAAACCCTTTTTTAAACTTAAAAAACCCCCAACATTTGCCCTCTTGAAATCCTGTACTCGGTGAGGCGAGGGCAACTTTTCTCTCCACAGACTGATGTGCGAGACCTACAGCTCAGAGTGCTGAGAACCCCTGGCACTGGAACTTCACATCCCAGCAAACAGCAAGGTTTCTTATCCCACTGAATGCCCAGGACACCGTCAAGCCACCCTTGTCACCTTTTTATTTCAGAAACAGGTCTGCTGCTGATGCATCACTACCCTGAGCTACCAATTTTCTGCCCAAGGCCTCTATCCTGAGCAAAACCAGACCTCTTGCTGTTACATCTCAAATCCAGCACTACTTTTACTGTCTTCACCATCCACCCCATAACCTCTGCAGATCACTTTCCAAGTCAGCGCAAGACAGTGGGTTGTGCAAACTTCACTTACCACAGCTAAATCAGAAGCTGAAGGAATTAAAAGAACATCCCCAACCTCCCCCCATCTGTTACTGGATTAACAAGAGAGACATCACCTTCCCACATAAGACAGAGGAGATTTTGAAGTGTAAGAAAAAAAATGCCAGAGAAGGACAGAATCTGATTTCCTGCAGGATCCAAATGGGAGACTGGAACAAGAGTGTGAAATAAGGCATACTTCCTTCAGAAAAGCAGACAGCAGAGTTTGAGAGTCGAGGTCAGACACATTCTCTATGGCAGAAGGCTAAAGCCTAGCAAAGCATTTGCTCAACAACTTCAGCCAAGTAAGAGATGAGTTTAACCATACTTATTCTACCTTTTAAACATCAGGAGGCAGGGAGAAAGACCCCATCCATCTCTTCCCTCCCAGCTCACAAATACGACCAGGGAGACAATATAAAGTTTAAAAAGCAACACACAGCCAGTAAAAAGGTTACAAATCTTTATGAAGTCTATAATCTGCCTGCAGAAGTCTCACTGCCAGAGGCAAATATGAAGAACAAAAGCCAGTGCCAGAGTTCAGACAAGGGAGTGTATAACATCATGGCAGTCAATTAGGATTTTGGAGTTGCACAGGCTGACCTACGCAGAGCAATCAAGCCACACAACTCACAGAATAAGCTTATCATTTCTAGGGTGTCACATCAGATTGCCTCCTAGTGTCAGGGCACCGGGACAGGCAGAGAGCTACCTTCACTGACTCAAAAGCTTGAGGGCAATGGAACTGCAGGAAACCATCTAGCCCATCCCTTGTCCCAGGGCAGGATCAGCTGTGACATTTAACATCAGAGCTTCAGGAGGCCTCCGTTAACAGCAAAGGCTCAACCACCTCCCAGGCAACGCAACCCAGTGCCTCACTATTCTCAGAAGCAAGGTCTGTACAGAGGTAATATCTTAGGCCAATAATCTTCCCTTAATTAAGTCTTCTCTGTCCTGAAGCACTAGATTCTATCCACTGACTCTGAACACAGGAAATCAATAATGCAAGTTTATTTAGCTACATCCTTCAGGGGCCCTAGGAGAGCAAAGAAACATCCCATCGCAACAGGCAGCGGCAGAAGTCAAGTGATGCTGTTCAGTCAGGTAGGTGGGACATCAAATCTTCGACAATCTGTCTCAGCCCTTCAGTTTTCAACTAAACACCAGTGTAAGGCAGTGAGTATTAGGCTAGTAAATCAGTGAGTTTCCTAGTGGAGCCTCAGACAAGAGAACTAAAAATATTAGAGAAGCTTATAAACAATAGGACCCTGAAGAGTATGGTGTTTGGAGTTTGGGAGAAAGGCTAGATGTCCAAAGCTCTCCTTTGCCGGCAGGTCCAGCCCCAGGGTGCTCCACATGCCTTTGATACCATTTGTCTCGGGTGAGCGATCTCTTTTATGTTCTTTAGGCAAAAAATCTCAGAAAAGACTGATTTGCAAGCTTTTTTCTAGTGTCTAACACATTCACTGACTTCACAAGGCCACTGAGCTCTGCACCCCACACAGCTCTCTCTACACCACAGGAGCCTGCTTAACACACAGCTTGGTATTTCTGCTAAAACCCAAAGGACAAAGCAAATATCATTATTGCAGCTCTGACTTCCTGGCTCTCATTTGCCTTTAAAGGCTGTTGTAAGCAAGGAACTGAGTTTAGGAACAGAAGGCACACGCCTTCTGGCAGCTGCCTACACTTGAACAAAAGGACCTGGAGAGAAACTTACACCCATTTATTTGTTCACAGTAAAAATTAGGAATAACTTGTGCTGGATTTTCTACTGCTGTATTTCCCAGCTGGAGCAGCCTTAGTTGCTCCTGGAGTCTACATCCAAGTGATCTGAGGTGCAGTGGGATCGCACACGCTACAACACACTCACTGCCTTTGCTGAGGCTCCACTGCATTTCTTTAGCAAATCCAGTCTGCCAAGACCTCCACCGATGGAAAGAAGTGCTATTAACTGTTGGATTTAGAAACAGAGTTTTAGTGAGCAGAGGGAAAAGAAGAAAAAAGCAGCACCAGTGAAAGAGCAGCAATCATTTGCACAGACATTAAGAAGGATTGGTTTCCTTCCCAGGAGAGAGGAAACTAATTCTGGGGACACAGAACTAAGATATGCAGCTCCAACTGATTTCTGTTATACTGGTCTCTACCATCTCAACTACCTTCTGTGCCTATGCCGTGTATCACTCAGGTGACTCTTTTAAATACCCGTTATCAAGCTCATCTTAATATACACTTGAATACCTAACAACACCCAGACACTTCAACAGGGTGAAGCTAAGCAATAAAGGAGGATGTAACATCTCCACAGATGAAGTTAAAGATGTGGGAAGACAACATGGACTTGACAAGGACCAGACCCAAACTGTCAACTCCTTCAGCCCCAGAGGAACTGACTGTGTATGTCAGTCCTCTCCCCCAAAATTCCAGAACTGGAAATAAGGGAGAACATAGGGAAAGGACTTGTGGGAGGCAGTAATTCATCATCCAGAGGCCATGACAAATTGTATCAGTGGCAACAGCAGAGATCACAGGCAGCAGAAGGGTTTGGAATGAACCCATTTCTGCACAGAGGATTTGAGGAAGAACTGTGAGTGGACAGAGATGGCAGCCCAGCCTGGCTCTGCCTCTGCCCATCATCAAAGGCCGGGAAGAATGAGAGTACAGACTGGCAACTGAAAGGATTACAAATCAAGCTGAAGACTGAAGAAATGCACAAGACAAAGAAGGTCCAAACTCAATCTTAAAATACTCCACAGCACAGAAACTGAAAGGTCTCTGACCCCAGAACAAATAGCTCAGTGACAAACAAAGCAGAGGAAAAGTGTGCAGAAGTCACAACCACATCACAGAATTTTTCTTTTAAGTGCAATAAAGAGGTGGAGCAGCAGACAGGTGTCAAGTGAAATATGAGAAGGGGAAAAGGGGTTGAAGCAAACCCACCATCAAGAGAAAAAGAGTTGGAAAAATGAGTAGAAAATCCATTTTGCAGAAAGTGCTACAAATCCAAATGTACCACTTAACTTAAACATACACAGGTCATGGGAATTTGTGTATAGAATCTACAGAACACCACCGAAGATGCATTTCTATAACTCGGAAAAGCTTTGTCAGTAGGATGTCATCAACTCACGCTGTTCAGCTGCACAAACTTTGTCTTCACCAAGAATGCAGCCAAGTGGAACAAGTTTGGACAAGAGAGACAAGGAGCCCACAGAAAAGTCACAATACCCACTAAAAAAATGTTTCCTAGACAGACTGGGTTACAGTAACATTTAATGAAAGTTCAGTTCAGGAGCATAAAGCATGTTATTAGGTGGAGAACCACTTGGGTTAGAAGAGACCTTTAAAAGTCATCTAGCTCAATCCTTCTGCCAAGGGCAATAATCCCTCCTTGCATGTGCTGAGGCCAAAAGGCAGAGGATCACCAAAGGCAGCTGGCAGCGTGATACTCCATGCTTCCTCCTGCAAATCTCAGAGGCTTTCCCTTTCTCTCCCAACCCTCCACATTTTTCTTGCTATTGAGAGTAAAATTAAAATGCTACCATTAACTCAAAACTCCATCACTCACTTCCTCTAATGCCTTTCTGGGCAACAGTCATTTCTCCAGTGCCATGAGCCTCTTTCAGAGCTGCAGCACCTGGTAAGCAAGGGGTTTCCTGCTGCAACACGCACTAATGGCTTAAGATTTAAGAGAGGGAGAAAATTATTGTAAAAGGAGCTATTAAATCATTCTCAGAAGTAAACATCTTGAACCATAAAGAAAAAATAAGGTTAGTCCATACACTAGAATGGTGTTTCAGCTGTCTTCAAACTAAGCCAATATAATGCTTTTGTGAGTGACTAACATACAGGGAATAAGGTCAAGTCAAACCCTAACAGCAATAACAGTTTTAGATTAGCTCTGCAGGTTTGGGATCAGCTCGGTTTGAAAGGAACCAAACCAGCCTTTCTCCAAAAGTCACTGCTTGGCCAGGGCATCCCTCCAGCTTCCCAGAAGCTGCAGGCAGCATCACGTACCTGCAAGCAAGGAGGCACCAGTAACTCCTACTGATAAGAGAAAGCAGAGAGATCTCTGACCCTCTCCAGCACTAGGCCTCTGCCAGAAGCCTTCCTCGCAGCGCTCCCTGAGCCCTAAACATAAACCCTAATTCCGGCCTGGCTCAGCGGGATGCCGCCCGTCCCGCAAGCCCCGGGGACTCCCTCACCGCGTACCTACCACCGCCCTCCCTCCGGGGTTAAGAGGGCCGCACACCGCC